>NW_011495070.1:5643283-5680566 GCF_000754665.1 Bison bison bison | reverse complement strand
CTCCAGTATTCTTGCCTGGAGAATCCCAGGGACGGAGGAGCCTGGTGGGCTGCCGTCTATGGGGTCGCAGAGTCGAACACGACTGAAGCGACTTAGCAGCAGCAGCAGCATGTATGTATATATGTGTGTGTGTGTGCTCTTTTCCTCTATGGCTTATTACAGGATTTTTTGTTTTTATTTATTTTTATTGTAATACAGATGATTTACAATGTTGTTAGTTTTAGGTTTACAGCAAAGTGAATCAGTTATACATACACATATATCCACTCTGTTTCTTTGTTTTGGTTATTCCATATAGGATAATATGGAATATTGAATAGTTTTGTGCTGTACAGAAGGTTCTTATTATCTATTTTATATTACAAGATAGTGAATATAGTTTCCTGTGCTATACAGTTGGACCTTTTCTGTATGTTTTATACAAAGTAGTTTGTATCTGCTACTGGTGCTGTTTTGAATACTGCTTCAATCTACTAAGAATGGCAGGGTACTTGGAAAGTTAGAAAACAATGAAGGTAACAGATTTAATGACAAAAATAAAACACAGTGGACATTTTATTCTTTCTGATCTTTATGAATGTATGTGGCCCCATCTCAAAGGGGCTTTATTTTCTTTCCCAGTAAATGATGGAGTTGACAAAGAATGCTGTAATTCAAATTTCACTAAAGTTAATAATTCAATCAGTTGTGTTTTCAGCAGTAGGCTTTAGGTTTCAAATCTCTGCTATGCTTTTAAATTTACTCTCATAGTTCCATGGGCACACACGACACAGATCGTCTTTTGCGAGCTGCTATGAACCAAGATGAAATGGTCACGGAGAGTGAAGAAGCACTGGCCTGCATTTTTGTAATGTTGTTTCTCCTACATGCATCCTGTGAATGGCGGGGAGTGCCTCAGACCTCTTTTTCCTTCTTCGTGTGCCAGTAATTCTTTCTTCCCATTTTCTATTATTAACATGTACTGAGGAGGAGCGCTTTCGGGTGGTATGCTGCATTATTCTGTGTAGCCGGCAGTCTTGGTGTTCCTGTCTCCATTGATCCTCCTTCCTTGCAGGAGTTCTATTTCTCATCTGATCTCCCACGAGGATGAAGAGATGGTTGCCTCCCTGGGCTTTTCAGAGTCTTTTAATGACTCTTGCGTTGTTCAAAGGCTTCTGTCTCTAACCTGGAGTCTTTAGAAATTGTGATTTCATTTTATTTTCTTTTTTGGGTTTTGAACTAATAGGTGTTGCTTGGAAAGTTAAATTTCCTAGTCTCAAACTGTAAAAGTGACAAGCCTCATATCAGTTTTATAGTCATTATTTCTTAGAAGATGGATCATTATAGAACATGAGAAAATATTTAGTTTAGAAAGAAAATCTAGACAAATTTTGTCCCAGGTATTAAGCCAAAGAAATAAAGGATGCATGACAAGTTGAGGTGAAAGAATATTTTCCAGTTTAGAAAAAGTGATTCATATTCTAGGTCTGTGGAAATCTCTTTTAACATAGTGCAGAGGCCAGGAAATATATATTCATTTCTCTACCACAGGAATGCTATATGATTGGAAAGGCAGAGTAATTTGGGGGAGAAATAAATCACTTTAGTTATATTTGTGCTTTGGTCTCATGAACCATTTCCCTTTGCTGCCACCAAAGGGCTACTTACTAAAATAGTCTCTTAAATTTTGAGGTGCCCTAGAACCTAGTCAAGGCTATGGTTTTTCCAGTGGTAATGTATGGATGTGAGAGCTGGACTGTGAAGAAAGCTGAGCACCAAAGAATTTATGCTTTTGAACTGTGGTGTTGGAGAAGACTCTTGAGAGTCCCTTGGACTGCAAGGAGATCTAACCAGTCCATTCTAAAGGAGATTAGCCCTGGGATTTCTTTGGAAGGACTGATGCTAAAGCTGAAACTCCAATATTTGGCCACCTCATGCGAAATTTTTTACAGAAATTACTAAAAAATAAAAATATATTTTATACTTTTAAAATGAGCAGAAGAGAAAGAACAGAAAACAGTTTAAAGAATTTTTGGAGACTGCTAAAGATTGATGTTCTTTCAAAGGAATGATGCTAAAGCTGAAACTCCAGTACTTTGGTCACCTCATGTGAAGAGTTGACTCATTGGAAAAGACTCTGATGCTGGGAGGGAATGGGGGCAGGAGGAGAAGGGGACGACAGAGGATGAGATGGCTGAATGGCATCACTGACTCGATGGACATGAGTTTGAGTGAACTCCGGGAGTTGGTGATGGACAGGGAGGCCTGGCGTGCTGCGATTCATGGGGTCGCAAAGAGTCGGACACAACTGAGTGACTGAACTGAACTGAACTGAGAATCCTGTTTTCTGTAAACTAAGACCCTCTGGTATACTGTGCCTGAAATGAAATTTCAACAAGTGTACATCCAATCTTAAAATCTTGGGAGGGGATGATAAACAGCATTGATGATTGTTTGATTTCCTGCAGGTAGCCCTCAACACTAAGCTCCATGAGGTGCGTTGTAACTGAGCTCCACTTGTAATCAATGCAGGCCCTTAATTTATTGAAACTAATTTTGAAATCATGGTACCATACATACTGTCTACTGTAGAAATAATTGATAAACATTAATTGCAGGAAAGAGAGGAGCCATTTGCTTCAAAGAGCCCATCAGCAAGCTGTCCTTCCTGTTTTATCAGTAAGCAACGCTGAGAGCAAATAACAGATGGAACTGTCCCTCGGTGGCAGCATGGAGCACTCATGAAATATAGCACAATCTTCCTCCAGTGTGTTATGTTTTTAACAGTAGAAGATCAGAAGCAGGCGAGGTGTGGGCTAGGATGAATGACTGCCTCTGATGAAACATCCTTTTCTGCTAGGAAGATTCCTGTAGCAGATTGGGCTTTGGCAGTCCATCTCCGTGGCTTGATAGAGTGTCATTACAGAATGCATCTGGAAGACTGTGGAACAGGGACAAACCTCAGAAGACCAAGGTGAATCTAAGGTCTGATCTGTGCTCTTATGTTCTCTCAATGGGTGGTTGAATTCTAGTTCCTTTAAGTAGCCATCAAAGACAGCGCAAAACCAAAGAGAAAGCTGCCCCAAACACTGAAATTTGGTGCTTATTTGCCATCTGTCACAATCATTTCATCCTTTGCAATATTTTATTTCAACTTAACATGACTGCAGGAAGGTATTTGTGCCTTTTATGTGTGTGGGTATGCAGCTAACATCTTCTCCTGCATCTGTTGTTTGTATAATCATGCTGAAGGCTGTTACCATGGCTGGGGAAGCTGGATTTAGTATATACATTTTTCCCCTAATGGAAAATTCTGTCAGCCCAACTTCAGTGACTGTTTGGTAACAGCTTTGTAGCCAGTCAGATGGGAAGTGTTCCTCAAGTCCATGAGTAGGTAATTTATTCAAGCCTAGTTTATGATTCCTTTTCATAGTAGCTTTTCTAAATGGTTTCCAGTGACCCCCTCCCCACTTCTAATGCTGCCTCACCCCTTCAGCCCTGATCACTGCTCATACCTCCTGTTTAAGTAAACAGGTCAGGGCTGGCTGAGAGAAATCATTTAGTAAGCAACTGCAACTTGCTCCTCTGACTGACAGTGTCCCTGAATTTATTTTTTCATGTCCCCCAGTTTTAGTGAAAGAATTATCCTAATCCTTTAGGAAGTTAATCCAAACACATGTGTTATTAATTTTGCCCGATTTTACTCATTCTTATTCCCTTAATTACTAAAATGTTCAGCCTTTTCCTCTTAAAGACATCCCTTGGATTGACTTGCATTTAGCTTTTATAAAGGAAAAGAAAACATTTCTTCCAAAACTACATTGCCTTTCGAGCTATTGTTGCTTTTATTCTTACAGAGTTTCTTGTAAGAGTAGCCTCAGCTTCTGTCGTCTCTCCTCTTCATTCACTGCTCTGTATTGTAATCTCATTTTCTGCTCTCCGTTCTTTGAAACTGTTCTATGAAAGTGCACAATTTCTATGTATTGAATACAGTTGTCATGGTTTTCGACCATTCAGCATCTGAGCACTCTCTCTCTCTCAGGGGCGAATTCTCGAATTTCCACATTTGGTAAAAGGCAGGGATCATGTTTAAGGTTGAAGAGATACAGCTAGAGACAGGCATGCAGTCTTGGCTTGGGAGTTGGATGGTTCTGCCTGGGGATGGAGGAGAAATTATAAACAGAGGCGGCAGCAGCAGCCACAGAGCCTGGGACAGAGGTGATGGTGCTGGCCATCAAGTCTGTTGTATCTCAAACTCGGCTTTTTCTTTGCAGTATTTTCTGGTTGACTCATCTCTTTTGGGTCCTTTCTCCTTTCTGATCCTGGTTTTTCAAGTTTCACATCATTCTTTGAGCTAACTAATATCTTTTCTGTAAATGTCTTTTGTTCCTTCACTGAAACATATTTGGTTTATGTCCCTTTGACTTAAAAGACCTCACTGATACAGATAATGGTACTTAGGAATGGGTTTAATGGAATGGAGCCTTTGGGGGAGTGGAGTGAAGAGTGAGGGTGTGGGACTTATTAGCAAACGGGGCTGAAAATGATGAATCCCATTTGTCTTTGGGGACAGAACCCTGGCAGCTCATCGCATGCAGTGGTGAAGAGCTAATTAAACACAGCCTCTGTCCTCTGGAATGAAAGACTCCCTTGGAATGAAATGTCTGTTCAAGGAAAGGCTTTGGGGAAACCATATTGCTGCTGTCACTAACTAGCTAAAATAAAAGATTATAGGGATACCAGGAATGTTTTGAGAACACTAACTAGCTGGAAAAGGTAAATGATAAATTGTTCCTCTTAAGTTCTTGATTGGGGCAAAGGCTGGATCTCAGGAATTCTAACAATGCTCAAAGAGTCTCTCCATTCTCTCAGCTTCTTTCAACTTCCATGCACTTGAAAATGAAACTCGGGTTTGATATGGTTGCTGAATCATAATACCAATTACCTTAATATCCTGCTGGTCTTTTTATGTGGGAGTGAAAGCACTGGTCAGAATGGGACCATGTGGTCTGATTCTAAAGAGGCACAATGCCCTGGACCCCTAGCCTTTTCCCTGTGCTTCAGTGGTCTCTTGGAGCTGGCTCTTTATGGCTGCTGCTGGTGGTTTACATGCTCAGTCGTGTCTGACTCTTGTAACCCCACAGACTGTAGCCCATCAGGCTCCTCTGTCCATGGGATTATGTGGGACAGTTGCATTTACTTTTTCCCAGCTCTGTTCTCTGTGGCCACATGGACATCAAATGCCAACCGTGGTGCTACAGTTTGGGAGCACCTCTCCCCCTCTTGCTGGAGTGGGTTGTTCAACATTTACCAGCACATCACTGTTCTTGAGATTTCAGAAGTACTTCCGGCTTGTTTGATAGGGCCGTCTCTTCTTGCTTGGAGACTGTATTGGTTTTTCTCTGGGGCTGACTTTGCAAGGGAGTTCCAACTTACAGACCTACTGTCATTCCCAAATTTCAAATCAACATGTCCCAGGGGAGTTGGTTGCATTGTAAAACCTGACTGAAGACGTTTTACCCTTTTATGTTTTTTTGACAAAGTTGTTGACCAAACTTGGGGATATATGTAAGAAAAATGGTGTCTAATATGAATGATTAACATTGAACAGATAAAGCATAGTTTTTCAAAGAAATGATTGTGTCAGTCTGTGCTGGCAGGTGTGTGTTTGTTCTTTGGAGCATTTGCTTGACTATAATCTGGATTCAGGGGAGGGCTAGGTTGGTGAAGCTGAGATTCTGAAAATCCCTTGAATAACACAGAGAAGGGTGGCAAGTGACTCTGGGGTAAAATAATCATATACAAATTACATTCACTCTAATTTGTCCCCCAAGAGGTTCTGAAAAAGGTCTTAAGAAATGTGTTGGTGAGGGGAGTTTTGAAAAGAGTTTGTGCTGTGGCTCTTTCTAGGCAGAGGATGCTGGTGGCTGATTCTTCAGTTGAAATTGTTTCCTTGATAGAGATGAGGAGGAGACTCTTGTAGGGCATCTGAGGTCACATGACAGAATTCAAAGGTGAAATTGTTTTGGCTTACCATAATGGGCAGCAGGGCAAGCTCATCGGTCAGAATGTTGTGAATTACAGGAAGTTTTGGTCATGGTTGGTGAACCACTGGGTCCCTGGATTGAAATGGGAGACAGTACCTTAGTCTTTCTTGATTTGCGTTATGGAAAACATTCTACAACTGGGAAGTACAGGTCTGACATGGACTATCATTACAGGGAGTTTCCCTTTTTCACCCAATTCTTAGATTTGTCTCCATAATCATAATTCCTTGATGATAGACTGCAATAATATCACTCCTGGCCTTCCTCGCCTTCACCAAAGGGTCTGTGGCTATTTCCTATAGAGCCCTTAATTTGGTTGCCTATTCTTTGTTGTGGATTTATTCTGAATGGCTGGGAGATGCTGTCATTTTGGAAAATGAATTCCAAAGAACTATGGCTCTTTTATACCAGTGATCTAGCAAATATTAAGAATAGCGGTATTACATTCTGAGGGTAATGTGCTTTCAGGGGTCAGCATTCACATAAACATTTTCAGGTACCAAATGTTATTGTTTCGATTTTGTGACAAAAATAGACTGCTTACATTTCAGGTCATGTGGATACAAACACTTTCTAGAAACTGGCTACACAGGCATTTCATGCTAGGTATTATCTACATGTGAATAGAATAGAAAGGAGCTGTAAAATTCCATACAGTGAACATCTATATCCCAAGCATGCCCTGGGAAAGGGGAAAAAACGGCTATGAGATATTGTTAAACACTGATGCTGAGTTACCTAATTCCTGGAGACTGAGAAAACCGCTGTGATCTACTGATGAGAACAGCAAATTGCACTTCAGATTATGAATTGAGTTTTGATTGGAGCGTGACTCTAGGTGGTCTGGTCTTCTGGTTATTTTTCTGACTACCTGACTGGAATAGGTCTCTGGCGGGAACCTCCACTGGGTCCCTGTACCATGTCTATGGCTATTGCAATTGGAAATGCCACTCTTCTGGAGTTGCTCCTAGCTACCAGAGAACTAAAATCCAAAGTGATATTGCATCCAGAGTTGAATCATGAAAATGAAAGACATCATCATGAAAGATGGAGAGTCAATGATTTTTTACATGTCTCTATTTAGGTCTGTCTGGAAGAAGTATGGGCTTAGAAGACGTGGAGATACATTGAGGGATTATAAATTATATCCAATTATCCATTTAACACACATTTTTTCAGTACCAACCAAGACTCATGCTCTGTGCCAGATGTCAGGGGTACATTGATGAGCAAATCCTCATGAGTCTTTCTTTTGTGGCACAGATATTTTGGGGCTCAAGATAATTAAGCAGTTTTTGCTCAAGATAATTCTAAGTGCTTGTTTTATAAGGGAGCCCTGGCATTTGTGTGTATGTGTGTTCAGACGGACTTTGGAGGAGGGAGCAGGAAAGGTGAGGGAAGTCCTTCTTTAGTTAGTTACACTTAGATGTCCTCGGGAGCAGAGGCAGGTGTTGTTAATAGCTTTGCAAAATCAGGGCAGGGGGAGCTGACACCACGGACAGCAGGAGAGAAGTGTGTGCTTGGGGAACTGATGAAGGACAGTGTGGCTGGAGTGATGAGTGTGAAGGGCGAAGTGACAAGAGAGGATGCTGAAGTAGTCGACAGGGGATGAAACTTGCCGGATTTGCTCTTACTTGACTATCCATGAAGTCAAGTGCATGGTTATAAGTAGGTACAATGCCATGATCAGATATTTAAAAGACTTCATTGACTGCAGTAGGGGTCTGAACAGAGAGTGGTAGGATATCACTGAGCTGTTGCAGCAATTCAAGTGAGCGTTTGTGGTATGGATGTAGAAATCGTGTGGTGAATTTATGAGGTATTCTAGGAAGTGCTATTAAGAGGATTGGTGATGGGCTGTTGATGACGGATTGAATATTGGGTACCCAGCAGTACCCAATACTTTCATATTTCTAGCTGGTATAGCAGAAAATATTTCTCTATCTCTATATATCTGTGCATGCTCAGTTGCTTCAGTCATGTCCAACTCTTTGCAACCCCATGGACTGTAGCCTCCCAGGCTTCCCTTTCCATGGGATTTTCCAGGCTAGAATCCTGGAGTGGGTTGCCATGCCCTCCACCAGGGGGTCTTCCTGACCCACAGATGAAACCCGAGTCTCCTGAGTTGCAGGTGGACTCTTTACCACTGAGCCACCAGGGAAGCCCGTATCTATCTATCTGTCTAATCTGAGCTGACTGGAGTGGGTCTCATTTTTGGCTCATTTGTTTCACTATAATCTGGACTCACTGGAAAATATGTCTATCCATATGTCACTGAATGATAATAAAATGGGGGCGATGATAGGTTTATTCTTGGACCTGTAGAGATTGAGGGGTCTGACAGATTTATGTAAAGATGTTGAGTGAAAAATTAGACACAAGGTTGAAGGAGAACAAGTTTGGTGTTGAAATAAATCATAAATATGGGGGTCACTGGTCCGTAGATGGGGAGTGAGGCCAGAGATGTGGAGAAGTGTGGAGTAATAAGAGAAAAGCCCAAGCATGTGCCCTGAAGGACTTCAGAAGATAAGGTGCTGGTCCCCCCTGGAATGCAGTGAGCACAGTCACTGTACCTAGCAATGATTCATTAAAGGTTTATGGGCTTAAGAAATAAAACTGATGGAAAAGGAGAGCACCTAAAGAGGCCCTGTCATTTCTGCAAGCTTACCCTAAAATAGTAAAACTAACTATAAAATTTCACCCTCAGATCCTCTGGTTCTGATAATGTTGGTGACTAAGTATTTGATTTATTGACTCAAATAAAGTATAAAGCATTTCTCATTTATCTAGTGACTTTCTGATACTCTTTTACTCTTATCCCCATTTCTTGTGTGTCTCTTACAGTACTCAGAAAGCCCTGCTTTATATTTAAACTGCTGATCTAGGACATTTCCCAAGCTTGAGAAATCTGGCAGAGAAAGCCCCTGTTTTTTTACCTTTCTGTTCACAATGCTAGGGGTGTGCCTCCTAGATAGTATATGATCTGTCTCTTATAACCCTTAATATGTTTTCTTTAGAATGTGTTTCAAATATATACATTTTATATTTGCAAATTGGCAACAATTTAAATGCAAACCTCCCTTTTTATTATTCCGCTTAAAAGTGAGCATCGGGTTCCATACATTAAGAAGCTAATGGTATTCTTTGTGTATGTCGCCCAGATGGTCCCCAGCTTTTCTTTCCTGACTAGAAAAATGCATTTCCAAAACTTGACCACTGGGGGGAAGCATAGTGCAAAGTTAGCCTTTAGCTTATCCTTCATGTACCAGGTAGTGGAGACTCTTGGTAAAACCTCCTGGTCAAGGACCGTTGTGCCTTTAATGTAAGCACTGCTTTTGTCTGTCTGTCCACCTGCCGGTCAGTATGTTTTTTCTTTGTCAAATTCTTTCCTTTCCCTCTTTTTCCAGGGTTCTTGGTGAGTTAAAACTCTTATTTTGAAACTTCCAGGAGCTTAATTAATAAACATGCAAACCGAGTGGAAGCTGGCACAGTGCCCTTTTCTGGCTCAACCACATGGGCTTGCTAGGGTAATCGTAGTTATTTACATTTGGCATCCAACTGACACCAGAAGCAACATTGCCTTTTTTTTTTCCTATGAGTACTGAAGCTATTAAATTAAACAGGTTAATGTGGCTACAGCATTTCGCCCCCTACTATCCCCACAGCTATAGTAAATCTGCCACCTGTTTATTTCCATAAAAATTCAATTACAGCACCACCAGTTCTTCTTCTTATGCAAGCAATTAACTTCAGGCAGTTTCAGGCCCCAGAGAAAGGCCAGGCTGGCCAACTCCTTTTTTTCCCCTCTTTGCTGCCTTTAGCCAACAGTGGATTTTTTTGCTAAGTGACTATGCACCTCTACACCAGTGAAAAATGAAAGGATAGGCTAGACTGCTGTGCACTGTCATGCCCGTGAAAGAGCAAAAACTCAGAAATCACAAACAAACCTTCTGCCTCCCCCTGTCCAAGCAGTGGGGGAGCCTTAGAGGCCAGAGAACTGAACAGCAAGCCCACAGCCAAGGCCACAGAGATGCTCCAGCATGGCTGAAAAACACACCAAAATGAAGAAGGAATTGCTTTAAAAATTGTTGGTTTTCTTTCTTCATCTTTGTAAAAGATGTGGCTGGGTAGGGAAAGGTTGGTAAAATGCCGTAGCATCCTGGTTAAAGCAAAACATGATTATGAAGCGAGAAAACCATATTCGTCTATGCTCCTCAACAATGTTGATAGAATTGAAGGCTTCTAAAGCAGCTGCATTGCTTTTCCCCTTTAAGAGGAATGGATCCTTAATACCAGCTTGAAGATACTGACTTTCATCTTTTTTCATGCTTAGTTCTTTTTATCATATTTCTTTCTCTTTTCTTAATAGTTTACCCTATTAAAAATTAAAATTCTGAATCTTACATGGAATGATTTCCAAGTGGTTTACTAATTATTGAATAGCAGATGAGTTACTTGCTTCCCATGAATCCTTTTAAAGCCATCGACACTGCTTCTGTTTGAATGAATACTATTCACAGTATATGTGTGAACACTGTCTCAAGAGTGAATGAGACTGCAAAGTTCATAAATTAGATCATGCCTAGGTTTCAGGATAAAACAGATGCTTCTCCTTAAGTGAGTTCATACCAACTACTATTGAGGTGCAGTTGTTATTAATAAATTCAGAGAATGATAGAGTGTTAGAAAAGAAATAGGGTGTAAATGGATGATAGAACTCAAGGTGGCTCTGAGCTCCTACCTAGGGCAGGTGGCTGAGGTCGGGGGTGGGGGTGTCAGGTGACTCCTTCAGCCTGTCAATTGGTCCCTGAGTAATAATTACTCAGGCATGTTGCTGGACTGGCATAGGTGTCGCATGTCAGCCCTTTCCAATATACTCCCAGAGGATAAAGTGAGTGTGCAAATATCTCTGTCCTTCCTCCTGCATCTTGAAGGTGCCCTGTGTCAGCCAGCATTAGTACTCTGCTGGGGTAGACGGATGTAATAAAGTGGGCTTTGAAGGCAGCATGTCACAGGAAAAAGATACAGCCTAATTAAATTTAATCTTCTTTTAAATGGTTACTCAAAAGAGAGACTCTATTAGAAGTTCAAAAAGGCATATGTAAATTCTCCCCAGGCAAGTCCAGGCTTCCCCGTGACTGAGCGGTAAAGAATCTGCCTGCAGTTCAGGAGACTCAGGTTCAATCCCTGGGTCAGGAAGATCCCCTGGGAAGGAAAGGGCAACCCACTCCAGTATTCTTGCCTGAGAAAGTGAAAGTGAAAGTTGCTCAGTCGTGTCCGACTCTTTGTGACTCCATGGACTATTCAGTCCATGGAATTCTCCAAGCTTAGGCCTGAATTCTTGCCTAGGAGTGACTAAACAACAACAGGCAAGTGCACATAGTTGGAAGAGTGCAGATTTTAGAGCCTATGTTATATCTTGATTGGGATGATGGGGCTTCAGTGAAGAAAGACCAGTATTCCGTGGCCCCGAGAGCACATCCTCTGCTGTCAAATGGGTTCAAGTTCATGGTCTTGAAAACTGTACTTTTCCTGTCTTCAAATGTTCTCATGAGTCCTTCTCTCTTCAGTTCAAAGGAGAAATTAAAAGGGATTCTAAGTGTTTATTCTTCATCCTAGATGTTGGGCAGATGCCTAATTTCCACTGCTTCCTTACCTCCTGAAGAGTTTCAGGCTTTTTGCTTCTGCCAAAATGGAGCAAACATACAGCTTGGTACTTTGAAGTCTGAGTTAAAGCAAAACTAAATGGACCATGTTTATCTGATCAATTAAGGCATTGCCTACATCCTTAAAACTGATGTTTCTCATTTAGGCGGCATTCTATACAATCCTCAGGAAATTAACAACAGAGATTGAGTTTGGGGAATGGGGGTCATTATACAAAGAAATGCAGGAAGAGTGTGGGAGAATTTGACTCCACTCCAACATAAGCTTCATAAACTGACTCGGCTCCAGTATAAACTAAAAAATGTCTTTGTAGAAGTGGGCCTGTAGAAAATATTAATGACAGTCCCCAAAATAGAATTTTGATTTAAAACTCCCATTATGTAAAGTGATCTACTAGATTTAAGAGTCTTCAGCATGATGGATGTTTAGAATGACGAAAACCTCATCTTTTTCTCAGAGATTAGCATGTGTTCAGTTCAGTTTAACCACAGTTCAACAGGGCATGCTGTAGAAACAGCACAATGTGAAGCAGAGTATTAGGTTTAGAAAAAATAAAAAGAGCGTAAATTAAAACTCACAAGCTTCCCAGGTAGCTGAGATGGTAAAGAATGTGGCTGCCAATGCAGGAGACCCGGGTTGGATCTGTGGATTGGGGAGATTCCCTAGAGAAGGGAATGGCTACCCACTCCAGTGTTCTTGCCTGGAGAATTCTATGGACAGTGGAGCCTGGTGGGCTACAGTCCATGGGGTCGCAAAGAGTTGGACATGACTAAGCGACTTACACTTTGACTTCACTTTCTCTAGACGTTGACAGTTTTTCTCTTTTGAAAGCCAAACTGATCACCACCACTTAATAGAATGATATACAATGGTGGGTAATTGAACCCTCAGGTTTTCCCTTATCAGCATCCTGTCCCATTCTTCTCAGAAATATTTTGAAGTAGTACTTGTTGGGCTTCCTTTCCAGCTGGCACAGGACCTGGGCACATGACCTATTCCAGACAGACAGTTCGTTCTCTCTCTCATCAGAAACCCACATACATTCCTTAAGTCCTTGGTTTGAGTGAGCTCCATCTTTCCAGTTGGTGCCAACAGATTTATGTGTTTTTTCATGTTTGGCAGATTCTATGAAGATTGCCTTCCAAATTCCAAGGTTTGTTTCCAGAACTGTGGCTTGGCAGGAAAACTAATGCATAATCTTCAGGTGTAGGTTTTTTGAGGTTTTCTGTTGGATATTAATACTATAGGTTTAGAGGCAACCTGCAATTTTATAAAATAACTTTCCTCAGGTGCCATGTTTTAAGCCCTTATACTTGCCAACTGTAAAGGGGGAATTGGTACTGGGGAGGCAGAGATAAAGCTATTAAACTCTCTGACCCATATGTGCTATATGTGGTCAGTCATGTCTGACTCTGCGAGCCCATGGACTGTAGCCCGCCAGGCTCCTCTGTTCATAGGGAGTCTCCAGGCAAGAATACTGGAGTAGGTTGCCATGTCCTCCTCCAGGGGATCTTCCCAACCCAGGGATGGAACCTAGGTCTCAGCATTGCAGGTGGATTTTTTACCATCTGAGCCACCAGGGAAGCTCCTTTGACCCATATTCCCCACTAAAAGTTGCCTTCTACCTGCCTTTACTTTTCCATATGATTTATCATGTGCATTTGACACTTCCACCAAAGCAGAAGATGCCTGCTCAGATTTTGAATTAAATTGTAATAACTCTTTGACTTGACTATATACCATATATAATATACATTATTATATATTATGGTATTATATTACATTCTGTGTGTGTACTCAGTCACGTCCAGCTCTTTGTGACCCCATGGACTGTAGCCCACCAGGCTCCTCTGTCCGTGGGATTTTCCAGGCAGGATTACTGGACTGTGTTGCCATTTCCTTTTCCAGGGGATCTTCCTGACCCAGGGATTAAAATCATGTCTCTTGTGTCTCCTGCATTTCCAGGAAGATTCTTTATAACTAGGCTACCTGCAAAGTCCTTATAGTACATTATATGTTAGTATATACCAGAAATGATTATTTGTGAAGACTTTTGTTCAGTTCTGTTCAGTCACTTAGTTGTGTCTGACTCTTTTTGACCCCATGGACTGCAGCACGCCAGGCTTCAATGTCCATCACCAACTCTTGGAGTTTACTCAAACTCATGTCCATTGAGTCGGTGATGACATCCAACCATCTCATCCTCTGTCTTCCCCTTCTCCTCCCACCTTCAATCTTTACCAGCACCAAGGTCTTTTCCAATGAGTCATTTCTTTGCATCAGGTGGCCAAAGTATTGGAGCTTCAGCATCAGTCCTTCCAATGAATATTCAGGACTAATCTTTAGGATGGACTGGTTGGATCTCCTTGAAGTTCAAGGGACTCTTCTCCAACACCACAGTTCAAAGCATCAATTCTTTGGCACTCAGCTTTCTTTATAGTCCAACTCTCACATCCATACATGACTACTGGAAAAACCATAGCTTTGACTAGATGGACCTTTGATGGCAAAGTAATGTCTCTGCTTTGTAATATGCTGTCTAGGTTGGTCATAGCTTTTCTTCCAAGACTTTTATAGGTACCTGCAGAAAATCTGCTCTAGGGAAAACTTTTAAGATGGTACATTTCTTTACAAAGAGCTGAGTCATTTTAATGGAAAATGTATTTCTCATTGTATTATATTTACATATAAAATTTTACTTCACTAAATGAAATAAATGGAAAAGTTCAGTCAAGTGTAGAAAGCAAAGTCAAGTCAAAGTGTAGAAAGTAAAGTCAAAGTGTAAGTTCTTAGTCGTGTCCAACTCTGTGACCCCATGGACTGTAGCCCACCAGGCTCCTCTGTCCGTGGAAATCTCCAGGCAAGAATACTCGAGTAGAGAGCCTGTGGGGCAGATTTGGAAAGCAAGTCACTTTTATATTTAGGAAAACTTCATGTATATTTTAACCCCCAAGGCAGTGTTACTGGTTACTTTACAGTGAATTCATCATTTGCTTTTTCAGCCTTAGACAAAGTATCTTGGTTTATCTGATGTGGTTGTAGGTATTCTTGTGTCTACGTGTATCCATATGTTGACTAGTGAGATGACAATTCTGAAAAGAGCAAGAAAAAGTAAGGAAAGTTTTTATTCTCTTTTATTCTATTTTTAAGAATACTTCAAAATGCCTTCACTGTTTTGCAAGTGATGATTCCTCTTCTCTTATCAGCAGAGAATTAATAAATCTGGTCTGTTTCATGTTTGGAAAAATGTAGGTTTTAGACTTAAAGTTCTTGGTTTGACAAGTGCTATGTGAGGGAGAAAGAAGCAGCAAGATGAAAATCAGTGAGGCAAGTGAGACAGACTCATGGAAAGGGTTCCTAAAGATCTCAGCCTATTTAACCCTTTTGCATATAGCTTCCAATATTCCAATATTTCAAATACCGTAAGTTCAGGTAAAGATACTGGGTTTGTCCTTTCAAACCAGTGTTGAACTACATTTAACTTGATAGTTAATTTTCCATCTCAATAATGGCAGGAAAATTATCAGAATTGTCTTCTATCCATCTTTGGTTGGAATACTTCGACTGCTTCATATAGTACAATTGCCCAAACACTGTAATTACTTAAATGACTCAAGGACTTAGATCTTCAGTTATCTGTGTCCTAGAGATTTTAAAAACTACTATTCCAAGAACAGTGTAATTTAAGCTTCTTAAAAGTCCCTTTTGCTCTGAGAAACAGCATGGTTTATCCCATGTTTATACAAATGCGTCTGTATCTTACCTGTATTAAAATGTCCAAGCATTGCATCTAAATTTTGTGAGCTTCCTCTGACCAATGTCAAGTCTGAGGACTTTAATCACGCTGTCACATGAAGAGCAAGGAGCTTCTTTGGATATTAACCCTCCTTCTGTCACTCTCTGGAGAATTTATGACAGGAACATAATACATAATGTGACTCTTCTTTAGTTCAGAATTGGACTCTGTGTGGAAGGGAACTTTTTGTGGGTTATCACCTAAGAACTCAGTATGAACCCTTGTTCAGTGTTGCTTATACTGCCATAAGCCAGAACCACTGGGAGAATTAGGTCGGTACAAATGCTCTAGGGACAAATTAAATCACGGTTTTGAGTTGCCTGACTTCATCTCGTGTTAAATGGTAATTTAAGGCTGATTAAACTTCTGAGTTAAATTTTTGTGTATTTTTGAGAAGACACTGACAAACATCCTCCTGTATGTAAAGTTGGTGTAACTGGCTCCACTTTCAGAATTTCTGCCTTCTGTTGTTTGTTTTGGTGTCTGTCAACATTGAAGCAAGAGCAATGCTGTCTTGTATTTCCAAATACTACTATCCTTTTCCCTCTTACTCTGTAAGTCATTACTGGAAGATACATATTTTATGAAAATTAAAGACATCATGCAGCTTTAAAATTTCATTCCAAAAAATCATGCTTAGGCATCTCTTCCCAAATACTCACCTCTCTCTCTCAAAACATTCCTCATCCTTTTTTGAAGGCAGTTTGTGTGTAAGAAGAGTTGCATAGTAAAAAGAATAAACTTTATTTTTTCCAAGTGCAAGTAAATTCTGTTGATCATATTATAATGCATTGTTTTATTTGGCTTGAATGGACAATTCTACTATCAGAATATATGCCGTACAAAGAATCAATCTGGCATTAACATCACTTTATTTGATAACATTCACTAAAATAAATCGTTTCATTTGGTTACTTTTAGACACATTGTGCAAATAATTAATCCTAGCAGATGCCCCTATTCAAACAAAGTTTTATATAATTTCATTAATGAGAATTTTCTATTGGTTATTTTAAGCAACTGTTAAAACTTTTTTTGAAAACTTTACAAGTGAAACCATTTAGGTCAAAGCTTCTTAAATCATCTGTGATAAAGAACTATTTTGTTGTTGTAGTTCTTATTCTATATTTAATTTTCATGCAGTCACATTCTAATATGTTTGTATAATGCACTGATTGTGTGCTTGGGTGGCATGCCAATATCAAATTGTTATATATCTTGTCATGTTCATTACTAATTTCTGAATTCATATCACTGTGGACTGGTAGAAATATCTAGACCACCATCCGTCCATGGGGCACATTTGAATGGCACTGATGGAGGCTCTTACCTGTGGTGTAAAGCTTTTGGGGGTTTGATTAATAGGTTGATCTTTTACTATGCTGCTAAGTCGCTTCAGTCGTGTCTGACTCTGTGTGACTCTGTAGATGGCAGCCCACCATGCTCCGCCATCCCTGGGTTTCTCCAAGCAAGAACACTGGAGTGGGTTGCCATTTCCTTCTCCAGTGCATGAAAGTGAAAAGTGAGTGAAGTCACTCAGTTGTGTCCGACCCTCAGCGACCCCATGGACTGCAGCCTACCAGGCTCCTCCATTCATGGGATTTTCTAGGCAAGAGTACTGGAGTGGGGTGCCATTGCCTTTTCCATCTTTTACTGTAGCAAATTGTAATATATATTCAGGAAAGATTCATTTCTCCCTAAAGGAAAACTTTTAGTCCTGCTTTCTAAAAGTAAGATATCCATCTATTGAGGATGGCATTATGGATTTGTAAATCATTGTCAACACTGCCCTTCACTAGTCTGTAGTTTGTTATACCACAGAACATGGTGCTTATAATCCAGTGCTTTGCAGAGAATATAACTTTGAAATCCATCTCCTCCTGAAACTCTATATGGAAGAAATTATTATATCCTCTAGATCTCCTTTAGATATTCCAGGTTGTGGTTGAAGTTATATTTGCTTATTTGTTTTTAACTTGAATTGAGTCAAAGCAGTGAATATCTTGAGTTTGTGAGTCACAGTGCCTTGACTTCTGGTGGAATCATTTAACTGAAGGAAATACAAATCATGCTGTTGGCTTTTATTTAGAGATGATATTAAAAATTACTAAACTCAAATATTACATTCTCTTCAGGAATTTGGGGAAACATTTTCTGTTTAGTATTTGATATTAGAAAATTTGGACTTCTGAAGTGGCCCCAGTGGTAAAGAATCGCCTGCCAATGTAGAATCAATCCCTGGATAGGGAAGATTCCATGGAGGAGGAAATGGCACCCCACTCCAGAATTCTTGCCTGAAGAATCCCATGGATAGAGGAGCCTGGCAAGCTACTGTCCATGTGGTCACAAAGAATCAGACATGACTGAGTGTCTGACCACACATTAGAAAATTCATGTGAATAATCAAGTTTGATTCATGTTTGTAGAGAAGTCCCTCTTTACAAGGTTATTTTTTGTTTTTGTTTTCGAGACCCAATATACCTCACCTAAAAATGAGAATGAATTGTTAATCTAGTACAAGCTCAGATGTTACTGTTAAGTTCAAGTGCCTCTTGTATGCTGGGCATGATATTGTGCTCAGTTGCTCAGTTGTGTCTCACTATTTGTGACCCCATGGACTGTAACCCACCAGACTACTCTGTCCATGGAATTGTCCAGGCAAGAATACCAGAGTGGGTTGATTTCTTCCTCCAAGGGATCTTTATGACCAAGTGATTGAATCTGTGTCTCCTGCACTGGCAGGCGGATTCTTTACCACTGAGTTACTTGGGAAGCCCTGGCGTGGTATTAAGCTGGAGCTTCCCAGCTGGCACTAGTGGTATAGAGTCCTCCTGCCAGTGCAGGAGACACAGGAGATGCTAGATCAGGAAGATCCCTTGGAGAAGGAAATGGCAACCCACTCCAGTATTCTTGCCTGGAAAATTATGTCAGAGGAGCCTGATGGGCTATATACAGTCTGAGGGGTTGCAAAGAGTCAGACTTGATTGAGCCCCCACACACAATTCAGTGATGAACAAATCAGAACTTTCTTGTTGTTGTTTCGTTTTGCTCTAAAAGAGTAAAGAGTTAGTGGGGAGACAGGCATATAGTCAACAATAAAACACATAAATGTAAGCACGTGACAGTGATGAATACTCTAAAAGAAAGGTATATTGTTATAAATGTGATTTTAATTGTATTATTCTGCCAAAAGAGATGTGACTATGATCTTCTCCTCTATTGCCTTGTTCTGTGCTACTAGGTAATGACAATAGTTTGTTTTGATACATAGGCATGCAGATCATCTCTTTGATATTAACATTCCATGTGGCATCATGAGGGTCTGAGAAGAGAGACAGTGTTTCTGCAGGAGACAGTTGATGCACTAATGAATTAAACAGACTTGGCTAATGTGTGTGATTTTCACCGTGCATGGCTATGATGTTGCTGGGGCTTGATGGTGGCAGGTTACTTCAAACAGAATAGTGGCACCAAGCTTTGAGATTCCCCTCTTTGAGGGTCAGGGCCAGCACTCTTAATAGGCCATGACTACAGAGCCATCTCCTAGAGCTTAGAGGTCCATATGGACATGGAAAAGTTCTAGCTAGAGTCAGGAAAGATACATCACAAAATAAGTTTGTCTTCAACTATAACTGCAGACCACAATGTTGTCGTTGTTCAGTCCCTTAGTTATGTCCGACTCTTTGCAACCCCATGGACTGCAACATGCCAGGCTTTCCTGTCCTTCTCTATCTTCCCAGAGTTTGCTCAAACTCATGTCCATTGAATCGATGATGCCATCCAGCCATCTCATTCTCTGTCGCTCCCTTTTCCTTCTGCCCTCAATCTTTCTCAGCATCAGAGTCTTTTCTAATGAGTCAGGTCTTTGCATCAGGTGGCCAAAGTACTGGAGCTTCTGCTTCAGCATCAGTCCTTCCAATGAATATTCAGGGTTAATTTCCTTTAGGATGGACTGGTTTGATCTCCTTGCTCTCAAAGAGACTCTCGAGAGTCTTCTCCAACACCACAGTTCGAAAGCATCAGTTTTTCGGTGCTCAACCTTCTTTATGGTCCAACTCTCACATGCGTACATGACTACTGGAAAAACCATAGCTTTGACTATATGCACTTTTGTTGACCACAAGGGGGGCCAGGATAAGTGCTGACAGATTTCTTTTGTGGGAAGATGTTTAGTTTTGGATTATTATTTCTGAACCTTGGGAGGCAGCATCAGAATAGTTGCTGATGAATCTGCTCATCTTCATCTTACTGAGAATCTTGTTAACTTTTTGCATTTAATCTGTTTCTTGACCCTGGCCAGGGGAATGGTGAAGTCAGGTCATGCTAGAAGCACTGCTACCAAAGATGGAAAGAAAATTTTATGCTGATACTCAAGTGGTCAAGGTTATTCAGTATCTGGGAATTAAGTGCTGAAGAAAGGAAAGATGAGGGCAGAGCATCTGACCAAGACAGTTGCAACTCTTGGCCTCTAATATCTTGGGTTTTGGAAACATCAAGGGGAACAGCATAAAGATAATCTGGGGCTTCCTCCAGGTTTATAGAAAAGCAACTAGCAGCACCACTATCTGCTAATGAGAATTAAGAAACATAGCTTTAAAGAAACTAATCCTTTTCATGTTAAAATTAAAATGTATGTTATAATGGTTGATGAAAAAGTCCTTGAGGAAATAAAAGTGGGCTAGTAAACAATCTCCACTGACTCCAAATTTGTTAAAGTATCGCCCAAGAAGCACAAAGGCCTTATTCAGTTTGCATCCTTGGGGATTCAGCAATTTATCATCATGGATTTGCCTTCTTCTATCTTTCACCAAGAAGGGTAGAAACTCTCCTTTCACATTTGGCCATTAACTACAAAGGTTCCGTTGCTTTCCCTTAAAATGTAACCTTTTGAACTGCAAGCTATGGTTGTAAGCAAGGCTTATAAAACATATATGTGAGGAAATTGTATTTGTTCACTTACATTTATGGGCTATATTTGTCATTGGTAATTGAATTTTCTCACTAACCTTGTGATAATTAACCCACAGGCTATGACCTCATGGCCTTGCTTTACTTAATCTACCAATATAAAAACTGTGTAAAATTTCTTATTAGTCAGAGGATACCTTGGACCTTGGGCATGTTTTTCGTTTCTCCTTCTGGTCCTATAGGAGAGTAGGCAGAGACTGAGACTTTCCCAAAATAGCCACTCCTATTTTTTCCTTAGCAACAACATTCCAAGTTTATTTAATGTAGCAATGAGTGTAGCTATCTAGGAACCATTTGTGTTTTCTAAACATCATTAACAAGTAGGGACTATTATTTGCCTCTTGACCTATCAAAGACTTGCATGGTTTTGTTAAACTTTGGAAATATTTAAAGAGTTACATTCATTTCAGGGGATGATATATTTTTCAAGCCCCACAATGCCTGATAAAAGTTTATGATTTGCCCTGGCTTCTGAATGAAATCTATGGATCTGAACTAAGCCACAAAAGAAAATTGTGATATAAAGCATATTGGACTTCACTATTTTACTACTTTAATTTACCAAGGAGATACAGCTTTTATTTGGCATTTTCATGTCTGTATGGTAAAATGGAATAGTGGATTCCATTATTTAAATAGAAAATGGTAATACCGAACAGTGTTCATTATGTTCAAATTTGGGAAGATGTTCCATTCTTACACTTGGAATATCATGGCCATTTGTGTGCCTGAATATCTGTTATTTTGGCCTGTTGGTTATCTGTCCCCCTCCTTTGCAAATAAAAGCACTCCTATTTTGTTTTATTAAGCCATCCTTCTCCAGCTCTCAGTCCAAGGGTTTGGGAGTGTTTGATTTTGTCTCTGGGGGGCTGGAGAAAGTCAAAGTCCTGGCCAATCTGTCACAGGATTCTTGTTTCGGGGATAGGCATGTGACAATGAGCCTTCAGGTCAGCTCTCTTTCAGGCTGAATAGGTGGAAGGTTGTACACACCAAGACAATATTAGTCCTCTGTTCACGTGGAAGGAGCCTGCCTGGGAATTAAGCCCATACAAAGGTAGAAGGACTGAAAGATGGAGGTCAGCCAGATCTGATGCCACACAGCACATGTCTGAAGCGGTGCCACATCTTGATTTGTCAGTTACGTGAGACAATACATTCCTCTCTTTGCTTCAGCTTCGTTTGGGGGCGGTGTTCTGCTCCCCATAATAGAAAGAACCAACACCTGGTGCTCGCTGTCTGACTCTTTCTTATGAACCACGTTGGACTGCGTAGCTGGGCACAGTTTGCGACGAGAAGCTAATTGCAAGAGAATTTAATCTAGTAGTAAATGTGTTCCAGAGTTAATGTTTGGTGGTGGTTCTGACCTACTTAGTAGGTGAAAATAATTCCCCACCCTGCTAGACTTTGGAAGCTGCAGAAAGAGCTCTTCTCCTGAATGAGACACCATTTCCCTGGTTGAAAGTTGGCTTTATTGTTGGGTATAGGTTAAAACTGAATAAAAATGAGAGGGTGTGAGAGAGACTTTGGCATGCTGGACTCTCTTCGGGCCACACACGTGTTTGCCAATAGCATTTTCAGCCCCTCCAAGGGAGGAGGAGACACTAGTGTGATTAATCAGTGGGTACCCTGGTAGCTAGACCACCTAATGTGGATGGACTGGCCAAGCAAGGAAACCCTGCATGTGTCTGGGTGCAGCTCCTTGCGTCTCTTCTGTTCCTGGTCTCGTGCACCTGTGGGTCTGTTGGTGTGAAGGCTCTTCCTGGTCACGGTAATGTCTTCTGCTCTGTTTGTCCCTCTTTGTCCTTCTCCTTCTCATCGCTTCTCAGTCATGCACGGGTGTACTGTTCTTAAGACTCTAGATTCACAGACTAGGTGGTTCTGCTTGGAACACCGAGACCATGTACCCTAACTTGGAATTTACCATAACTCTGAAATTTAAGAGTCAGAAGCTCAAAGCTTGCACAACTTTGAATGTAGAGGGACTTTCATTTCCATTATATTGTTATTTATGCAAATGAGAAATAGTATATATAAACAATAAGAATCAGGTAAATAATAAATAGATTTTCTTTATGTATCATCTGTCAGGAAGCTCAAAGCCATATGTGTGTCTTGTGTGTATGTGAGGAACCCTTGGGCTTTCTTAATCTGTATTTGTAAGGCTGCACACAGGTGTCACTGGGCTGCATTCTTATCTGGAAGCTTGACTGGGGGAATCCATAACCATGATCATCCAAGTTGTTGGAAGAATTCATTTCCATAGCTATATGACCAAGGGCCTGGTGTTTTGTTGACTGCCAGCCAGAGGCTGTCCTTAACTCCTTGAGGTTGCAGGCAGTTCTCTTTCATATGGTCCTCTCCATAGGTAGTTCAAAATATGACTGCTTCTTATGAGGGCAGCAGGGCAGTTTCTCATTCCAGTCTTCTAAGATTGAATCTTAGGTTAACATGGTGTAATCATGGGAGTGACAACCTGTAATTCTGCTGTATACTGAAACTTACTCAAGGGATGGATATCCTATTAACATTGCCATATTCAGTTGGCCAGAAGAGAGTCACAGGTTCTATCCACATTCAAAGGAGGGGGATAAGCAGAGTGTAACACAAAGAGGTGAAGATCATGGGGACTATCTTAGAATTTTGCCTGCTATTTTTCCCAAAGTGTGGTTCACTGAAGGTTACTTTATTAGGTTTTAAGTTTGTATTCACCAAGAATCTTTTCCAAGTAACAGAACGCAGGTGACAAGAGACTGATTTGAACAACCTGAAGAAAATTTTTAAAAGTGATATTATTTTCTTCTAGAACAGCAAATTTGAGTGTTAGGCAGACAGGGTCATGATGCAGTTAGGACCAAGGAGGACTCAGCTTCAGTAAAGCCATGGTAGAGTAAATAAAGAGCATATCAGAAACGAGAAGTTATAAACACTGAACAGCACTCAGGGAAAGATCTGCTGAAGTAATCAGCCATAATACAGGACATGCTGGGGTTAGGGTCAAAGGAATCCACTTGAATTCTCCGTGACTGACATCATATCTGAAGACTATGCCATGTCTCATTC
Organism: Bison bison bison; assembly: GCF_000754665.1. Lineage (NCBI taxonomy): Eukaryota > Metazoa > Chordata > Mammalia > Artiodactyla > Bovidae > Bison > Bison bison. Next base: position 5,657,049 of record NW_011495070.1, on the reverse strand, counting down.
ATGCAGGATGAGAAAGGAGGCTTATGTTCTACCAACTGTTACATTCTTCTATACCACACAACATTGTCTCTCATACCTTTCTGCATTCGTAATTTCTAGTAACATTTTCTCCTATAGAAACCTTTGCTCATCTCATCCTTGTCTACTATGCACCTGTAAAACTCCTATTCATTTTTCCATAATTTAATTCAGTGACTGTAAGAGGACCTCTCTCATCCCTTGCTAGCCGTCTAGGTAGATTTGGGGGCCACCCACCTTATGCCCCTAAATTGGGAGATACTATTACTAAACTCAGCTAAGTCCCCATGGCAAACCCCTTCTTCCTTCAGACTTTTAGACTGTCATGATGATTTAACACAGTTTTTGCAAATGTATATTGTCACCCTGCTTATATAACTTATATGCAGAGTACATCATGTGAAATTCTGGGCTAGCTGAAGCACAAGCTGGAATCAAGAGAAAAATATTAATCGAGAGATTAATATAATCAAGAGATTATATTAAATAATATCGAGAGAAATATTAATAACCTCAGATATGCAGACGACACCACCCTTAGGCAGAAAATGAAGAACTAGAGTCTTTTGATGAAATGAAAGAGGAGAATGAAAAAGTTGGATTAAAAGTCAACATTCAGAAAACTGAGATCATGGCATCTGGTCCCATCACGTCATGGGAAGTAGGTGGGGAAACAATGGAAACAGTGAGAGACTTTATCTTTAGAGGCTCCAAAATCATTGCAGATGGTGACTGCAGCCATGAAAATAAAAGACACTTACTCCTTGGAAGAAATGTTATGACCAACTTAGACAGCATATTATAAAGCAGAGACATTACTTTGCTAACAAAGGTCCATCTAGTCAAGGCTATGGTTTTTCTGGTGGTCATGTATGGATGTGAGAGTTGGACTATAAAGAAAGCTGAGTGCCAAAGAATTGATGCTTTTGAACTGTGGTGTTGGAGAAGACTCTTGAGAGTCCCTTGGACTGCAAGGAGATTCAACAAGTCCATCCTAAAGGAAATCAGTCCTTAATATTCATTGGAAGGACTGATGCTGAAGCTGAAACTCTTATACTTTGGCCACCTGATGTGAAGAACTGATTCATTTGAAAAGATCCTGACGCTGGGAAAGATTGAAGGTGGGAGAAGAAGGGGACGACAGAGGATGAGATGGCTGGATGGCATCATCAACTCGATGGACATATATTTGAGCAGGTTTCAGGAGGTGATAATGGACAAGGAAGCCTGGCGTGCTGCAGTCCATGGGGTTTCAAAGAGTCAGACATGACTCTGACTGAACTGAACTGAACTTGCCAATGAAACATAAATTACATTTTGATGTGGGGGAAGCTTTTGTTTTCTTGACACAGGAGTCCTGCCTTATCTCACCCTTTCCTTCTCTGATGTTAAATAACAGAAATAATGCCTAAGGATCTACCAACAGTCTTATGACTGTTGTGGAAATGACAGAGACTCATAAAGATCTGCTCTCTTGATATCTTTAAGTTGATGAGTCAGCCTAGAAACCAACTTCCTCCTACTGTACTTCTTATATGTATAACAAAACAGAAACTAACCTTTAGTAGTTTAAGCCGTTATACTTGTGTTTTTAAACCTGCAATCTAGTAAAATCCTAAGGGTTTCCCTGGTGGCTCAGCTGGTAAAGAACCTGCCTGCCAACGCAGGAGATATGGACTTACTCCCTGAGTCGGGAAGATCCCCAAGAGCAGGAAATGGCAACTCACCCCAGGATTCTTGCCTGTAAAATCTCACAGACAGAGGAGCCTGGTGGGCTACAGTCCATGGGGTTGCAAAGAGTCAGACATGACTGAGCGTGTACGCACACAATAAGATCCTAAATGAAATATAGTCTTCAGTGTATCTAGATGGTAGCATTGATTATAGAGCAGACAGTTATTTATGTAATTTTCTACCTAACCTCTGGCACCATGAATGAACTCTTTCATATAATAAAGTTTTTATTATTCCTATCCTGCATCTATATGCTTAGATGAGTACCTAACACATAGTAAACATTCAGCAAATACGTCTTAAATGTTTTATCTTCCAAATTTTAATAGCTTATTTGGAGAGAATATTGTTTTCTTGATAATCAATGAAAAATTTCTAGTGGTATAATTTATCTAGACTTTCAGTTATTGATTTATTTTCTTCAGCAGGTTATCAGTCGTTTAGAAATACAGGGAAGGTACAGGAATAAATCTATAGGGTTGCAAAACTAGCTAAAGCTGAACTATTGGATGATAAAAACAGTATTCAAAATGAAATGGTAAAAAGACTGGGGAGAGTCTTTTATCCTAAATGTGGTAAAACTCAATAGGAATAAATGAACTTAGCACTTAGATACAAAAACAAAAAACAACCCTCAACCATACATTTTGGATTCAGAGTTGATCAAAAGCAAAAACTAACAAACCCAAACCCAACCCATTTGCAGAACACAAGACACTTCTAAGTTAACACCAGATGAAAAAGCACTAACAGAATGAAGAATATTTAACTTGCGGAAGATGATTCTTGTAGATATGGAAAGGGTGGGGAGAGAAAGGGTTTATAACGTGACATATTTGAAGCCCTTTCTTTTAGAAGATAAGTTAGATTTATTTGATATAGTTTCAAAGGGACTAAGGGGAAAATTTGAAACAAAGTGTGGGAGCTTCAGGTTGAGAAATTGGGTCTCAACTTGAGGAAGATGTTAGTAATGCAAAATTTCCTAAAGTGAATTTGCCTGGCTTGTGAGACCCAGAGCTATGCTGACTGACATGAATTGCCATGTAACAATCTGTTAAGGAGAATGACAAAGCTTTCTGCTTTGGTTAGGAATTTGACTAACTTGACTGTTAAGGTGCTTTCATTTAGGTTAAACCAAGTGGACAAATTCTTTTTGTTTGTTGCACACAGTAGTATTTTGGTATTTTACTTCTGAGATAAAGTGACAAGTTGGTTGTAGTTAGTTGGGGTAAGGGCTTGTTAATCATATTTTTTGTTCAACTTGATTTTTAAAATAAGGGGCTTCCCTATACTGCCCCTTACTTATCTCGGGATGAAAGTGTATCTGATGATGCTCAAATGAATGAATAGAGGAATGAATGAATTCATGCCCCAGAATAAGCCAGGGGTTGAAAATGCTTCCAGCTCTGCCAGATTTTTGCACCTGTTTGGGAAGAAGAGTGATCTCCTGTGTGAAGGAGAAAGAACAGCCAGATGATTACACTTGGGGAGACCCTTTTCCTCCTCAGGAATTAAAAAAAAAAAACTAATATCCCACACTATGAAGATTAGTGTCTTCTGTGAAATAATCCTATTCCCTCTGTTTACCTAATTTTGATCTCTTTATCAATAGATACTGACTCTTTCCTTGATGCAGGTTGTATTACAAATCCTCCCTAATTAATTTGGAAATAAAAAGGTCCAGGTTTGCTATTATTGCTCATATCTTGTTATAGTACTATTAAAAAGGCTAAGCTTATCAAATATATTTTAAATGTATATATATCTCCAGGGCTTTAGCTCCTTTTTCCTTTACCAGCTTATTCAAATGCCTTAAACATAGTAAGCAGTCAATAGACATCCATCGTTAAACCAGTCAGCAGAGCCAAGTATCTCCAATTCACATAAAGTTCCTTAGTCAACAAACTAAAGGTCCCAGCCATCATGGAGTACACAATTAAGTACTAAAAGAAGAACAGGAGGAAAGAAGAGGCTTCAGCTGTGGTTCAGCAGTAAAGAGTGTACCTGCCAATGCAGGAGACACAAGAGATTCCGATTCGATCCCTGGGTCAGGAAGATCCCCTGGAGGAGGGCATGGCAACCGACTCCAGTGTTCTTGCCTGGAGAATTGGACAGAGGAGCCTGGTGGGCTACAGTCCATAGGGTCGCCTAGTCAGACAAGACTGAAGTGGCTAAGCAGGCACGCACGCACAGAAGGAAAGGAAAATACAAAGCCACAATCACAGTACATAAACAAATATATACTTTAGTAGAAAAGTGAAAGTGAAGTCACTCAGTCATGTCCGACTTTTAGCGACCCCATGGACTACAGCCCACCAGGCCCTCCGTCCATGGGATTTTCCAGGCAACAGTACTGGAATGGGGTGCCATTGCCTTCTCGGTTAACAGCGGCTAGGCATATTATATTTATTTGGAGCTGGTATACTTGGTGACAGCCTTAGTGCCCTCGGACACAGCGTGCTTGGCCAGCTCCCCAGGTAGCAGCAAACACACGAAGTCTGTGTCTCCCTGGATGTGATAGTCAAGCGCTGTTGTAATGCGCCAGGCGCGATAATTGTTATGGAAATAACTGGTTGAGTAGGAAAGGTAATCATGAGATAAGAATTGAGCTGTGATTTTAAATAGGTAGTAAATTAAAAACATTTTAATGGAGGCCACTATGCTTTGATCTCATACAATATAATATTTTTAAGAGAAAAATAGTAACATGCATAACTTATTTGCACATATAAAATGGATCTGAGTTTGTTTTAACCTGAAATTTTATTTGTATAATATTACTTGGCAGTTGTTTTGCTTGGATGAGACTGAATTGCTGTCAACTGGGAGGTAATGATAGAGGGCTTTGCAACCAACTGGGAAGAATATAATAAATGAAAATATTATATACATTAGTCAATAATATTTAGTTGGAAAAGGGTGGAAAAATTGTGCCAACAGATTTTGAGGAGTTTAATAAATTGTTACTGTAAATACCGTTTATGAGAAACCAATAATAACAGTGAACTTTAGTTACCCTTGTAACTACAAAATGAGATTCTACTTGAAAAAGATGCATAATGTATAGAATCAAAATTAAAGATTTAGAAAATAGTAATGAGTAAATAGACATAACAACTTAGAAATCACATATATTAAATGGATTTTTTCAGATTACATGTTAAAAGTAAACAATAGAAGCAGAGAGTTGCTCAGATATATCCTCATTCATAACTAGATAAAAATGAACTTGTTATCCATTTTGTTTTAGAATAACCATTAAATTGAGGACAAGAGACAGTTGGAAAAAGCAGCATGGTAGAAGGAATTATAGTGATCTTTGATCAAAAGATATGAATTTGTCTCATCTCTGACAAGTGATCTCTCATATTTGTGGCTATATCATTGAAATAGTTGGGCCAAATGCCCAGTAAAATCACTTCTAATTCTAGAATTACAAGAGTCCAAAAAATTCTTCTGGATTATTTCAGGTAATACAAATAATTACCTGGGTTTAGAGATCTGAGTTGATGGCATTTAAAATCATGTCATTTTCATCATAAACCCCAAAATAAATATTCCTTTTAGGGGACTCCTTCTGGCAATCTGAAGTTTTTCTATTTCTGATACCAATCTATTCTGTCATTGTGTTGGAAGCAATAATTATAGAGGATTAAATGGGCATAAAGCTATATGGTTGGTCTTGATGTAAAACATACTTGTAAAAATCTTTTTTCTTAAATAGGTTAAATAGGTAGCAGAGAAAATTACGTTTAGTCATAGCGCCTTCCATACCAGGGATACAACAATAAATTAGTGGGATACAAAGAATGAAAATCACTTATATAAAGACTTTAAATAGTTTTGGATCATCATTAATTATCTTACCTTCAAGACTCAAGCTCAGGAGATGCCACTTTCAAGACACCAGTATGAAGAGCTCTATGGATGGATACCCAGTGAAACAAGCAAAACTAGTGCAAATGACAAAAAATAACCCAACCATGAACGTTTCAGAAAATAGTCCTGAGGGCACATAGGAAAACAGGAGAGAAGGAAACAGTCAGTAAAATCTAAAATCGCAGTAAGATAACTGAGCCTCAATCCACTTCCTCTTTCTCCTCTGTTCTAGCCCAGATAGACACAGGTTTCACCCTAGGTAGGTGTGGCCATGAAGAGGAGGGCCTCTCTTCCGTCAATTGTCAAGCAAAGCTCACTTTATCCCATTGAGAGGGAAAGTTACCAGTATCTCTCATTTCCTCCCATTTGAAGTTGAAGAGGCTTAATTCCTGATGAGTATGGATGAGAGGTTAGGGGCTACCTTCCTCTGCTGCTACTGCTGCTGCTAAGTCGCTTCAGTCGTGTCCGACTCTGTGCGACCCCATGGATGGCAGCCCACCAGGCTCCCCCATCCCTGGGATTCTCCAGGCAAGAACACTTCAGTGGGTTGCCATTTCCTTTTCCAGTGCATGAAAGTGAAAGGTGAAAGTGAAGTTGCTCAGTCGTGTCCAACTCTTCGCGACCCCATGGACTGCAGCTTACCAGGCTCCTCTGTCCATGGGATTTTCCAGGCAAGAGTACTGGAGTGGGGTGCCATTGCCTTCTACCTTCCTCTACCTTGCTTCAATTCACAGGATGAAGTGCCTCTACCCCATGCAGGGGAGGTTGAGACTACTCGGACCAAGATTGCCCTCACTCCAGCCCACTTTAGGCCTGAGGTTCCATGATGGTAGTGAAGCAAGCTGAGAAGACCAGAGGCTACTGCCATACCTGGTGCCCAGAATAGTGGTTTAGAGAGTTTGTCCAGAGGGAGAGGAAGTCTATAGGAAAAGAAAATTCTTCAGCTATTCCCAAAGGAACTGATTTTTTTTTTCATTAGAAACAGAATATGGAGAAATTCAAGGCTAAATGGCCCTGTGAAAATAATAATTCCTCTTAATTAAAAACAAAACTTAAAACTGTAGGTGAGTTAGTTCAACAGAGAACTAGGCAAAGAAACACCTAAGAAGAACCCTTGTAGAATCAGAAAAGAGCTCAAAGACCTGCCTCAAAAAATCACCTTCATAGGAGCCCAAATTTAATTGGATTATACTGTTGAGCAATGTATTCTCAGTCTTGAGGACATTGCCCCCCAAAATAGAGTTGATAATTAGAAAAGAGTGTATAATTAGAAAAGTCCAGTGGATAGAGGCTAACACCAAATGAAACAAACGGCGAACCCGAGAGACCATGGAGAGAGACAAAAGAGAACTGTTAAAACCATTGTTATTTCAGAGTGACTATACCCCATCCAAGGCTGCACCCAAGGAGTGATATAAAAGTACAAAAAGGCTTCACTGAGTCACACCAAATCACCAAAATATAAACAACAATTAAAACAGACTTTTGGGAGATCCAGAGTTCCTATAATATATTATTTTAAATGTCCAGTTTTCAGCAAAAACTGAGACTAACAAGGAAACAGGAAAATGTGACTAATGTGAAAAAAATTAATAAAAAAAGCAGGAAACAGAAATTGCCTGTGAAAGGGATTGATGTCTTATTTAACAAAGACTTCAAAGTAGCCATTATAAATATATTTTAAAATAAAAGGAAACCATGCTTGAAGAAGTAAAGGGAGATATGAAGACAGTTTCTCATAAAGTAGACAATACTATTAAAGGGATAAAAAATATAAAATGTGAACCAAACAAATTCTAGAGTTGAAAAACATAATACATAGAGTGAGAAATTTAATAGAAAAGCTGAGCAGTAGACTTATCCTAGTAGAAGAAAGAATCTTAGCTTTATCATAGATTGATCAGGATGATGCATTCCAAAGAAAGAAAGAAATGAAGAAAAAGAGAACATACTTAAGATGAAATGGACAAGTTTCTAGAAAGACACAAACTATCAAAATGATTCATACTGTCCAGCTTTACAGTAGTAAATACTGAATTATGAATTAGCAGCTATCATTTTTTGTGGGGATATCCTATTTCTTATATTCATTATAGAATGATGGAGCTGCTGTTTCCACCAAATGAAGTAAACTTGTTTACCTCCTAGTTTTTCCCCACCAATTATTTCTGTTCTCTTTAAATAAGAATGAAAGAGAAAAAAAATTTGTTAGATTTTTAAGTTAATAGTTAATTTTGAGAAGGAATTTGTAAAGAGTATTCATTACGGTATTTCTGCTTTGATATGCTTGATATTTTTGTTGTTGTCGTTCAGTTGCTTAGTCATGTCTGACTCTTTTTGTGAGGCCGTGACTGCAGCACACAGTTCGATGTCCTTCACTGTCTCCCGGAGTTTGCTTAAATTCGTGTCCATTGAGTCAGTGATGCTATCTAACTATCTCATACTCTGCTGCCCTCTTCTTCTGTCTTCAATCTTTCCCAGCATCAGGGTCTTTTCCAGTAAGTCAGCTCTTCACATCAGGTGAAGACTTCCCTGGTGGCTCAGATGGTAAAGCGTCTGTCTACAATGCGGGAGACCCGGGTTTGATCCCTGGGTCGGGAAGATCCCCTGGAGAAGGAAATGGCAACCCACTCCAGTATTCTTGCCTGGAAAATCCCATGGATGAAGGAGCCTGGTAGGCTACAGTCCATGGGGTCTCAAAGAATCGGACACAGCTGAGCAACTTCACTTTCACATCAGGTGGCCAAATGATTGGAGCTTCAGCACCAGTCCTTTCAATGAGTACTCAAGGTTTATTTCCTTTAGGATTGACTGGTTTGATCTCCTTGCAGTCCAGGGGACTCTCAAGAGTCTTCTCCAGCACTACACTTCGAAAGCATCAATTCTTCTGTGCTCAGCCTTCTTTATGGTCCAACTCTTCACATTTGATACGACTACTAGAAAAACCATAGCTTTGACTATACGTACATTTGTTGGCAAATATAATGTCTTTGCTTTTTAATAAACTATCTAGGTTCGTCGCAGCTTTCCTTCTAAGGAGCAAGCATCTTTTAATTTAATGGCTGCAGTCACTGTTGGCAGTGATTTTGGAGCCCAAGAAAATAAAATCTGCCACTGTTTCCATTGTTTCCTCATCTATTTGCCATGAAGTGATGGGACTGGATGCCATGGTCTTAATTTTTTGAATGTTTCATTTTAAGCCAGCTTTCTTACCCTTCTGTTTCACCCTCATCAAGAAGCTCTTTAGCTCGTCTTCACTTCCTGCCATTAGAGTGGTGACATCTGCATAGCTGAGGTTATTAATATTTCTCACATAAGTATTGATTCTGGTTACAGCCTGTGATTCACCAATCCAGCATTTCACATGACGTATTCTCCATAAAAGTTAAATAAATGGTGACAATATATAGCCTTGTCATACTCCTTTCCCAATTTGGAACCAGTCAGTTATTCCATGTAAGGTTCTAACTGTTACTTCTTGACCTGCCTACAGGTTACTCAGGAGACAGGTAAGGTGGTTTGGTATTCTCTCTTTAAAAATTTTCCACAATTTGTTGTGATGCACACAATCAAAGGCTTTCATGTAGTCAATGAAGCAGAAGTAGATGTTTTTCTAGAACTTTCTTGCTTTTTTGATGATCCAACAAATTCTGGCAATTTGATCTCTGATTCTTCTGCTGCTTCTAATCCCTGCTTGTATATCTGGAAGTTCTCAGTTCACATACTGCTGAAACCTTGCTGGGAGGATTTTTGAGAATAACCTTACTAGCACATGTAATGACTGCAATTCTGTAGTAGTTTGAACATTTTTCTTGGCATTGCCCTCTTTGGGATTGGAGTGAAATCTATCCTTTTCCAGTCCTGAGGCAGCTGCTGAGTTTTCCAAATTTGCTGACATATTGAGTGTAGCACTTTAACAACATCATCTTTTAGGATTTTAAATATCTAAACTGGAATTCCGTCACCTCCACTAGCTTTGTTCGTAGTGATGCTTCCTGAGGCTTACATGATTTCACAGTCCAGGATATCTGGCTCCAGGTGAGTGTCCACACCACTGTGGTTATCTGGGTCATTAAGACCTGTTTTGTATGGTTGTTCTGTGTATTTTTGCCACCTCTTCTTAGTCTCTTCTGCCTCTGTTAAGTCCTTACTATTATTGTCTTTATCATGGCCATCCTTGCGTGAAATGTTCCCTTGATCTCTCCAGTATTTTTGAAGAGATCTCTGTCCATATGTCTTCAGGCAGTCTGTTTGCCAGGGCTAATCCCTTGAATCTATTTGTCATCTCCACTGTATGATAATAAGGGATTTGATTTAGGTCATACCTGAATGGCCTGGTGGTTTTTTCTACTTTCTTAAATTTGAACCTGAATTTTTCAATAAAGATCTGATGATCTGAGCCACAGTCAGCTTTAAGTCGTTTTTTTTTTTTTTTTGCTGACCTTATACAGCTGTCCATCTTTGACAGCAAAGAACAATCAATTTGATTTAAGTATTGACCATCTGGTGATGTCCATGTTTGAGTGGTCCCTTGTATTGTTGGAAGAGGGTATTTGCTATGAACAGTGTGTTTTCTTGACAAAATTCTATTAGCTTTGGCCCTGCTTCAGAGGTGGCAAGAATACACAGAACTACACAAAAAAGATCTTCATGACCCAGATAATCACGATGGTACGACCACTCACCTAGAGCCAGACATCCTGGAATGTGAAGTCAAGTTGCCTTAGGAAGCATCACTATGAACAAAGCTAGTAGAGGTGATGGAATTCCAGTTGAGCTATTTCAAATTCTAAAAGATGATGCTGTTAACGTGCCACACCCAACATGCCAGAAAATCTGGAAAACTCAGCAGTGGCCACAGGACTGGAAAAGGTCAATTTTCATTCCAATCCCAAAGAAAGGCAATGCCAAAGAATGCTCAAACTACTGCACAATTGCACTCATCTCACACACTAGTAAAGTAATGTTCAAAATTCTCCAATAAGGCTTCAACAGTAGGTGAACACAGAAATTCCAGATGTTCAAGCTGGATTTAGAAAAGGCAGAGGAACCAGAGACCAAATTGCCAATATCTGCTGGATCATCAAAAAAGCAAGAGAGTTCCAGAAAAACATCTATTTCTGTTTTTTTGATTATGCCAAAGCCTTTGATTGTGTGGATCACAATAAACTGTGGAAAATTCTTCAAGAGATGGGAATACCAGACCACCTGACTTGCCTCTTGAGAAACCTATATGCAGGTCAGGAAGCAACAGTTAGAACTGGACATGGAACAACAGACCGGTTCCAAATAGGAAAAGGAGTACATCAAGGCTGTATATTGTCACCCTGCTTATTTAACTTATATGCAGAGTACATCATGAGAAATGCTGGGCTGGAAGAAGCACAAGCTAGAATCAAGGCTGACAGGAAAAATATGAATTAACCTCAGATATGCAGACGACACCACCCTTATAGCAGAAAGCGAAGAACTGAAGAGCCTCTTGCTGAAAGTGAAAGAGGAGAGTAAAAAGTTGGCTTAAAGCTCAACATTCAGAAAGCTAAGACCATGGCATCTAGTCTCATCACTTCATGGGAAGTAGATGGGAAAACAGTGGAAACAGTGACAGACTTTATTTTGAGGAGCTCCCAAATCCCTGCAGATGGTGACTGAAGCTATGACATTAAAAGATGCTTACTCCTGGAAGAAAAGTTATGACCAACCTAGACAGAATACTAAAAAGCAGAGACATTACTTTGCCAACAAAGGTCTGTCTAATCAAAGTTATGGTTTTTCCAGTGGTCATGTATGGATGTGAGAGTTGGACTGTAAAGAAAGCTGAACACCAAAGAATTGATGCTTTTGAACTGTGGCATTGGAGAAGACTCTTGAGAGTCCCTTGGACTGCAAGGAGATCCAACCAGTCCATCTTAAAGGAAATCAGTCCTGAATATTCACTGGAAGGTCTTAATGCTGAAGCTGAAACTCTAATACTTTGGCCATCTGATGGGAAGAACTGACTCATTTGAAAAGACCCTGGTGCTTGGAAAGATTCAAGGTGGGAGGAGAAGCGGATGACAGTGGATGAGATGGTTGGATGTCATCACTGACTCAATGGACATGAGTTTGAGTAAACTTCAGGAGTTAGTGAATGGACAGGGAAGCCTGGTGTACTGCAGTCCATGGGGTCACAAAGAGTCGGACACGACTGAGTGACTGAACTGAATGACTGCTTCATTTTGTACTCCAAGACCAAACTTGCCTGTTATTCCAGGTATCTCTTGACTTCCTTCTTCTGTATTCCCGTCCCCTATGATGAAAAGGACATCTTTTTTGGTGTTAGTTCTAGAAGGTCTTATAGATTTTTATAGAACTGGTCAACCTCAGCTTTTTCAGCATCAGTGGTTGGGGCATAGAGTTGTGATGGTGAATGGCTTGCCTTGGAAATGAACCAAAATAATTCTGTCATTTTTGACGTTGTACCAAAGTACTGCATTTTATACTCTCTTCTTGACTACAAGAGCTACTCTGTTTCTTCTAAGGCATTCTTGCCCACATCAGTAGATATAATGGCTCTCTGAATTAAATTCACCTATTTCCATCCATTTTAGTTAACTTCTTCCAAAGATGTTCATGTTCACTCTTGCCATCTCCTGCTTGACCACATCTCATTTACCTTGACTCATGAAACTAAAATTCTTGGTTTATTATGCAATATTGTTTTTATGGCATTGGACCTTACTTTCATAACCAGAAACATTCACAACTGAGCATCGTTTCTGCTTTGGCCCAGCTGCTTCATGCTTTCTGGAGTTAATGAGTAATTGCCCCCTTTCTTTCCCAGTAGCATATTGGATATATTCCCACCTTGGTGGGGCGGGGCGCTCATCTTCTGCTGTCTTATCTTTTTGCCTTTTTACACTGTTCATGGGGTTTTTGATGCAAGAATACTGGAGTGGTTTCACATTCCCATTCAAGTGGACCATGTTTTGTCAGAACTCTTCACTGTGACCCATCCTTTTTGTGTGACCCTGCATAGCATGGCTCATAGCTTCATTGAGTTATGCAAGCTCCTTAATCATGACAAGACTGTGATCCACGAATGGTGCTTTGTTATTTACTCCCATTTAATATTTTCTTTTGTATTCATTTCTTCATAGTTTATACTATTGCAAGATATAGCTCAAATGACTTAACTGGTAAATTCTCCTAAATATTTAAGAAAAAATATAACACTAATATTATATACATTCTTTCAGAGAACAGAAAATATATTAAACAGTTCTTCAACATGAATTATGGAGTCGGTATACCCTTTATACCAAAACTAACAACCATTGGGGAAGAAAAATCACCAATAAACAACTATGAAGAAATCTTGAAGAAAATTCCTATAGAATCTACAACTATATAAAACACATGGTGGCCAGATTTGGTTAATTTGAGATTTATTATTTGGAAATAGATCGTTAACTAAGACATACAGTCACAGAATAAAAAATATCAGAAAATCTTCGTACCAGGTACTGCAATAAATTTGGTAAATTAGACAACTACTTATAAAAATAATTGGGAAACTACAAATAGAATAATTTTCCTTATTCTGGTTTAATGTTTCTAAAAAAAAGAAAATCTTCTGGCATGCTTCATGTTAGTGGGGAAATATTGAAGTCTTTAAATCTCATATGAGGAAAGGAAAATAAGAATGCCCTCTGTTACAGGTTTTATTTATTATTGTGCTTGAGATACTATCCAGTATAATAAAACAAAAGTAAGTATACAAATACTTACAAAAAGTGTTTACTATTTAAAAACATAAAAGTTCCCATTTCCTCACTGATAATTTTATTATACATACATAAATCCAAAATAAACTGCAAGTAGATTATTAGACCAAGTAAACGAATGCAGCAAAATTGAAGGATAGAACTTTATAAATTGGATTTTATATAAAACAAAGAATTTTAAATTTTACAGAAATTACTAAAAAATAAAAATATATTTTATACTTTTAAAATGAGCAGAAGAGAAAGAACAGAAAACAATTTAAAGAATTTTTGGAGACTGCTAAAGATTGATGTTCTTTCAAAGGAATGATGCTAAAGCTGAAACTCCAGTACTTTGGTCACCTCATGTGAAGAGTTGACTCATTGGAA
>NW_011495070.1:5629825-5643183 GCF_000754665.1 Bison bison bison | reverse complement strand
CTCCGGGAGTTGGTGATGGACAGGGAGGCCTGGCGTGCTGTGATTCATGGGGTCGCAAAGAGTCGGACACAACTGGACTGAGCTGAAAGATTGATGTCAAGAAAAGGATACAGCAACTTAGGAGGAGGGACCGGGTTATTTGTACATTCTTTCTCAGCTCCACTTGTGATCTCTGTGCTCTTCTCTGCATCACAGAGGACTGGATGCCCAAAGGTACCTTCCTGAGACTTCTTTGCCAGTTTGCTTCTGTTAGACTTGAACACTGAGGCAAAGGCACTGGCAGGTGATTAAAATTTGGAAGGAAGGAAAATAACCAAAACCTCATGGCTTTGGTGGGGAAGACAGAGCTTTTAGCATAGCCTTCAGTAGCAGTTGCAAAGGGTGATGGTGAGCACTTGGGTAGCTCCTCAGGCAGCGTGTTTCCAGCAGCAGCACAGGTTTCGTGGGGTGTAGCACAGCAGCAGTAGCTACAGGTGCTTTACCAGCCCTGGCTAAGTGCCCTGACTCCATCTGTTCCGGTGACAGATGCAAGGAACTTGGGGCCCCAGGATTCCAGCACTGACAACAGGAGAATGGGCCATGGATTCCTACAAGGCAGCTTCAGCAGTGCTTCCAAACAGTGGAAGCTACAGCAGGGTTCCAGCAGCTCCGCTGGGCAGTGACTGTACTACAGATAACACCCTTTCCCTTCTGCTTGGTAGACTAGGATCACAGTGGCTTACGGCAGATACTAATCATTGAGAAACTTTGCCTTTTCCCTTCTAAATGTTTTGTAACTTATTCTCTGTATGAAATGTCCTCCAATTGAAATATCAGTCAAAGTTTCTGTTTTCCTGACTGGACAATGTTACTGGATTCATGATAGCAGTACAATACTGTGGATATCAAGCCCATTTTTCTTTTGTATTCCACACTTACAATTTAATTTACTATTAAGTATTTAAATTTTACATATGTAGAATAAATCCTTTCATTGATTTAGTAATAGTAAATGCTATTACACAATAATAAAAAAATATATTATATATACAATAATATATATATTATATATATAATAAAATATATGCATAATAAAATATATATCAAAGAGAATAAGTTAAGAAAAATAATAATTTTTTGTATTTAATACCAAAAACTACTAACATATACTGAGTCCTCCTGGAATTTAATACATGGAGTATAAATAATAATGACTTAAATGAAGATAGTAATCATATGATAAGTAAATACATCTTCTTTTCTCCTAGTTCTTATTTGGCACAGATAGAGTAGAAAATATGATTATACCTCTAGACTAGAAGTCACTTCTAATATTGTTCATTAGAATCCAAGTTTCAGACTTTGATCTTCTTATGGCTTCTGACAGTGAATCTTTAATAAGTGCCCTGTTTCCTGATTGTGTTTGAACTATGATAGAGTGTTTCTCCATTGGCTTCCCTGGTGGCTCGGCTGGTAAAGACCCCGCCTGCCAGTGCAGGAGACACAAGAGATGAGGGTTCGATCCCTTGGTCGGGAAGATCCCCTGGAAAAGGAAATGGCCACCTGCTCCAGTATTCTTGCCTGAAAAATTTCATGCTCTGAGGAGCCTGGAGGGCTGCAGTCCGTAGGGTTGCAAGAGTCAGACATGACTGAGCACACACACACACATACATACACAAAAATTTCTCCATTGAGTTTCAAGGGTCATGATGTGATTCATTCTGTGTGTTTGTGAGTTTCTCACAGAGACCAACTCTTTGTGACACCATGGACTGCAGCATGCCAGGCTCCCCTGTTCTTCACTGTCTCCCAGAGTTTGCTCAGATTCATGTCCATTGAATCTTTATCCTCTGCTGTCCTCTTCTCCTTTTGCCTTTAGTG
Organism: Bison bison bison; assembly: GCF_000754665.1. Classification (NCBI taxonomy): domain Eukaryota; kingdom Metazoa; phylum Chordata; class Mammalia; order Artiodactyla; family Bovidae; genus Bison; species Bison bison. The sequence goes on along the minus strand of NW_011495070.1, from coordinate 5,641,323 downwards.
TTTCACAGCATCAAGGTCTCTTCCAGTGAGTTGGCTCTTTTCATCAGGTGGCCAAAGTAATTGTATAGGAAAGGTCTTTAATCCAGGGTTTTCTGAGGATGACTAAAGATTTGTTGAGAATGAATGAAATCTCAGTCAGAATTAGATTTATAAATTTCACTGCACATTAAATTAGGCACTGGTCAATATGTTTGTACACTTATTTTGATATGAACTTTCATTTTCACTTTCTTGTATGTGATCCCCTGCTGCTGTTACTGCTGCTGCTAAGTCGCTTCAGTTATGTCCGACTCTGTGCGACCCCATAGACGGCAGCCCACCAGGCTCCCCCAACCCTGGGATTCTCCAGGCAAAAACACTGGAGTGGGTTGCCATTTCCCTCTCCAATGCATGAAAGTGAAAAGTGAAAGTGAAGTCGTTCAGTCGTGTCTGACTCTTCGCGACCCCATGGACTGCAGCCCACCAGGCTCCTCTGCCCATGGGATTTTCCAGGCAAGAGTACTGGAGTGGGGTGCCATTGCCTTCTCCGTGTGATCCCCTATTGGGTCAATATTGATTGCTTTTAGATAGTATAACAGAGAAGGCAGGAGTGTGGACTCAGGATGCAAGCCGATTTCATTCCTGGTTTCATCACCAACTTTGCAGTCTTGGGTACGTTTCTTAATCTTCCTGGACTTCAGTAACATCATTTCTTAAATGTTATGAGTGTAAAATGGATAACACATGCAAGTACTTAGCGAGATGTCCACTATAGTCTCATATATTGCCACATTAAGATTGTTATAGCTGGAATGCAGAGGACAAAGTAGTCAAGGTCAGCTCTTTGCACTTTAAAACATGTTCTTAAAGTCCATTTCAGATGATTAAAATTAGACTTTCAATCACAAAGGACACTTGAAAACAGTTTTCTAAATTATTAAACCTTCTCTTTAAACACCAGATCAGGAATAGAAGTTTGGAAGATTGAACATGAGTTTTTACTGCAAACTATGGAATAGGAAGGATGATTTAGGAGCAATTTCCTGCCAAACAGTTTTAGGTAAAAGTCCTTGGCTAGGGGAAATCACTGAAGTGAGAGAGAAAAATGAACTGAGGCTTCAGAGGGAGGTCTACTCCCATATTGTAGGTAATTTCAGGGAAAGGGAGCATGTTCTCTGTTCCCATCTGGGCGGTAAGGCTTTATGCTGCTCCCCAAATGGGATGACTGGAGGATTTTACATGAAAGTTTTGCATATTCATGCAGAAAGAAAGCTTGGATTGCATGTTCTGCTACCTCCTAAAGTACTGAAAGAGCTGGTACAGAGAACATCATGAAATTGCCTCATGCCTGAATGGACAAGGTTGAATTTGTGAAGATTAGCAGATCATTTGAGAGCTGGGATTGAGAAGTGGAAAAATTGAGACCATACTAGGACCTCTGGTCATGAACAAGGATATTGTGGCTGCATCAGTTGTGGGTACATGAAGAACAAAGGTGGTCACGAAAGATTAATGTGGAGGGTGATATATTCCACTGGGACCTGAGGAGTATTTTTGAAAAATATATTCCCACCCCGCCCCCCCACCATGGTTATGATGACTTGTCAGCAACTGCTTGCTTTCCAAAGCCTTCCCCAGGAGGAGGAGATCAAGAGGCAAGTGTATAACAGGAGTGCATAGCATTAACATCTCTGTTAATTAAATATTTGCACCAAGAAGAACATTTCAGTAACATGTGACTGAATTACCTGCAGAAGCCTAGATTTTATTTCTTAAAAAAACAGATTCCAGTTTATAGAGCAGTTTTAGGTTCACAGCAGAATTGAATGAAAGGTACAGTTATTTCCTGTGTAACTCCTAGCCAGACACACGCATGGCTGCCACAGTGGTCAACAGCCCACATCACAATGGAGTATTTGTTAAATTGATAGACCTAGAATGTTACATTATTGCCAGTGAGGGTCCATAGATTACTTTAGGGATTTTCTGAGACTTTTTGTTCTTCATTTTTGAAGAACACTTTTCCAGAGTACAGATTATTGGATTGGTGGGTTTGTTTGTTTTTGTTCTTCAGGTGTAAATATAATTCTTACAGTTGTTTCTCTATCTGTAAGGTGTCTTTTTCTTTATCTTTAATTTTCTGTACTTTGAAAATGATATGTGTAGATGTGCATTTTGGGTGCATTTAGCCAGCTTAGCATTCTCTGAGCTTTCTGGATTTGTACTTTGGTATCCGATATAAATTGAGGGGAACTTCTCAGTCATTATTGTTTCCATATTTATTCCATTAATTTCTCTCTTTCTTCTCCTCCCTGTATTTCCATTGTGTGTATGTTACAGCTTTGGTGGTTGGACTATGTGGATTTTATGTTCTGTTTCTATTCATTGGTTTTCTATTTGTTTCTCAACTTTGGATGTTTTTATTAAGACATGCTGTACACCTAAAACTAACACAATGTCGTAAATGAATTATACTCCAGTAATTTTTTTTTTTTAAGATATGGTCAAGTGCAGAAATTCTTTCCTCAGCTGTGTAGATTTTCCTCAATCTACTACTAAATCCAAAAAAAAAAACATTCTTCATTTCTCTTACACTGTTTTTGATCTCTAGCATTTCCTTTTTGCTTTCTCTTAGGATTTCCATCACTCTGCTTATATTGCCCACATGTCTTCCATGATGTCAACTTTACCCATTAGCACTCTTAAAATTTTAATAACAATAGTTTTGAATTCCTGGTCTGATATTTCAGTATCCCTGCCATGTTGGCTCCTAATGCTTGCTATGTGTCTTCAAAGCATGTCTTTGCTTTGTAGTATATCTTGTAAAATTTTTTCGGTAGCCAGATATGATATGCTTGGCAAAAGGAGCTACCGTGACTAGGCCATTCATAATGTGGGGGAAGTTGTGAGGGGAGGGGAAGTATTCTCTGGTCCTTTGATGAGCTCTCAGTCTTCATGAACCTCTGCTGCTGAATTGTGAGCTTCACGTGTGCTTCTTATTTATACTCCCCATCTCTCTATCTTCAACCCCCTCAGGTGGGACAGGATGGCAAGAGTGGGCTGGAATTTTCCTTCTTCCAGGACAGTTATACTGATAAACTCCAGCAAGTTAGGTTGTGGTTAATTCTCTTGAGGGCAGACCTTGTTAAGAAAAACAGAATGCTTTGGTGAATTTCACAATGTCTTTTCCTGACTCCTACTAAAAGTGTGAGAGGAGTGCTCTCAGATATTCACTGTCAGAACCCAGTAAAGCTCCAAAAGTTAAAACTCTGATGAGTGGGTACCTCTGGAGTTTTTATCTCTCAGACTTGTCCACACTGATGAGCAATTCGGCACTTACAGCTCAGGTTTTACACTCTGGTGCTGGTTCCTACAGGTGTCTGCTCCTAGGCTCCTGCTCCAGGTAAGTTGTAATTTTTTTTGTATTTGCCTGTCAGTGAATTTGGTAGAAGCAGTGTGTCCTGTGACCTCACTTCACATAGGGATCTAAGAGGAGTGGTTGCTGTTCAGTTTTTTCAGCTTTTCACTTCTTGTTAGGGCAGAGTGGCAACTTCCAAACCAGACAGGAAACTGAAGGTCTATTTGGCTTAGAAAGATCCCCTGGAAAACTCCAGTGCGCTGCAGTCCATGGTGTCACAAGGAGTTGGACAGGACTTAGTGACTAAGCAACAATTATTGTTTTTTAAAGGAAGCTCGGAGAACAAGTTGAATGCAGTGGGAAAAATTACAGGAAGTTATGCTTTTGTACATCTCAATCATCATACATAAGTATCAAACTTGCTAAAAAAGAAAAGAGAGCCACCTATATGATACACACTTGTAAACCATCCACACTAAACCAGGAATATGTGAGGGAGAGGAAAGGGCTTCTCTTCCAGGTGCTTTTTTTATATCTGCTTTGTCTTGATTCTGCAGCTCTTCTCACTCCCCTGACATCTTGCTCCAGTCTGTGTAGGGCTGAGATATGACTTCGTTTAAAAACCTTACTTCCTAAATTCTTAGTTTGCACACACTTGATATTCCCAGCCTACATGGTGCTCATATCCATATTGGGTTTCTCAGTTATGCTCCCTTGTCCTTATTATTGGCCATATGAAGATTTCCATGTGTGTCTAGGTTCTGCAGCTCTGTCTGAAGTGAACCTTCTGTATCCCGCATTTCCCTCCTCCATTTCTGTATTTGCCTCTGTACAATTGGCATTCTGGATAAAATGCATCAGTGGGAGGGTAATTGTAAATCACTTTTGTCAGGATGACTTGCATTGTGCTTAGAGTTGAGCTGAAAGATGATTCCTCATTACAGAGTGGGGTAGTGTTTCCTATTTAAACATTAAATGCTCCCTTGCCAGCAGCAGTTAGATGTGACCCCTTAAACATTTTGTATCCAATAGTGTATAGGCAGCAGGAGTTCTGTACATCAACATCTACAGATCTAGCATAGAAATGATGATACTTCTCATTATGAAGATTGAGGAATGCTATCTTGCTGTGTTCACCTTGTAAGACAAACTAAATATATTATTCCACAACAACAACAAAAAAATCAATTGCTTGTTACTGTATTGTTTTCAACAATACAGTTTTGAGTGGATTTGAAAGATATGTTGAAAACAATACAGTTTTGAGTGGATTTGAAAGATATGGACGATAAGTCACTGAAGAAATTAATTTTCCTTGTTGAGGAAAGATAATCACAAAGGAACCAAATTTAAGTTTCACACACCAATTTTGATTACCTTTCTACAAGCAGTTAGAATGTTATTTTCTAAGCTGCAGAGCAATTAATGGCTAGAACTGCAGGAAGTATTTAATTGAGTATTGATTTAAGGCCAAGCTGTTGTTTGGCTGAGGTGTTGCATTGTAATTAATGGACCTGAACCAGAGTTTAATTTTTCTACACTGTACCTGATTTTCAGGCATTGTAATAGCAACTCTCAAACAATCCATAGAGGGAGCTTTGTCCTTTTTAAATTAACTTTTAAAAGTTTTGACTGAATTTTTAACATACATGAAGACTTTTAGCTTTCATTAGTAACTTCAAAGCCTACTTCCTTTTGAATACATTTAAGATTAAATTCTCTCATTGACATATTGCCAATTAGTCAATAAATTCATTCATACAAATTTAATGTTGTCGTTATTTAGTTGCTAAGTTGTATCTGACTCTTTTGCAACCCCATGGACTGTAGCCAACCAGACTTCTATCCATGGGATTTCTCAGGCAAGAATACTGGAGTGGGTTACCACTTCCTTTTCTAGGGGATCTTCCTGACCCAGGGATTGAACCTGCTTCGCCTGCATTGCAGGAGGATTCTTAACCACTGAGCCACCGGGAAGCCCTGGAAATGTGACACAAGGTAATATTATTTAATGGCATGATTTACTGAAGACTGTGCCTTATACTGGAGAAGGCAATGGCAACCCACTCCAGTGTTCTTGCCTGGAGAATCCCAGGGACGGGGGAGCCTGGTGAGCCGCCGTCTATGGGATCGCACAGAGTTGGACACGACTGAAGTGACTTAGCAGCAGCAGCAGTGCCTTATACTTCCTTAGAGATCTGTAAACAAAGAACAAATTTTCTTGTTTGGGATGGTGCTAAATGCTTAAATAATGCTGAATGCTTACTTAAAGGGTAGTTCAGTTCGGTTCAGTTCAGTCGCTCAGTTGTGTCCGACTCTTTGCGACCCCATGAATTGCAGCACGCCAGGCCTCGCTGTCCATCACCAACTCCAGGAGTTTACTCAAACTCATGTCCATCGAGTAGGTGATGCCATCCAGCCGTCTCATCCTCTGTCGTCCCCTTTTCCTCCTGCCCCCAATCCCTCCCAGCATCAGGGTCTTTTCCAATGAGTCAACTCTTCACGTGAGGTGGCCAAAGTATTAGAGTTTCAGCTTCAAGATCAGTCCTTCCAATGAACCCCCAGGACTGATCTCCTTTAGGACTGTACTGGTTGATCTCCTTGCAGTCCAAGGACTCTCAAGAGTCTTCTCCAACACCACAGTTCAAAAGCATCAATTCTTTGGCACTCAGCTTTCTTCACAGTCCAACTTTCCCATCCATACATGACCACTGGAAAAACCATAGTCTTGACTAGATGGACCTTTGTTGGGAAAGTAATGTCTCTGCTTTTGAATATGCTATCTAGGTTGGTCATAACTTTCCTTCCAAGGAGTAAGCATCTTTTAATTTCATGGCTGCAATCACCATCTGCAGTGATTAGAGGATGGGCAAAAATTCCTTTCAAGGGCTCCTCTGTAACATCTAATGATTAGTCCCTATAGAGTGGCAGAAATATATCAGTTTGTACCTTTAAAAATAGCTATCTGGCCATTTTCTGCTTTGGCACATTATTTAAATTCTAGCCTTGCTACATTTGATGATGACTTAAATTTTTATCAGTTTAAAGAAGTATTAAATGTATATCCTCCTTGGGACCTATAGGTACACAAAGATGAATAAACATAGTTGGGAGTGGCCATGTCTATGCATATTATGGCCTATTTTGAACATAAACTTATAGAAATAACTAAACCACATGGCAAAATGCCATACATGCTATAATAAGGAAAGACTTATTGGTTAAATCTGTGAGTAAAACTTTCTAAAATGATCAGCCATCTCATTTTCCTTGTCCTATTTCCAAGTCCTTACCTTTCTCCCCAGTCACTCTTAGAGCCGAATCCCCTTAATTTCAAGTCTCATCAGCGTTACCCAAAGTTGTCACAAAGGCTTCTGCAGTGTACGAGTTTCAGGCGCTTCGGTCTCATCTCACTATTTTAACATATGAGACGATCTGTTTATTTCTGCTCCGGGGTGGTTTGGGAGTTTGTTGTAATCCCAGCAGCAATTTCAACTCTGGCAACTGGTACTCCCTTTCTGAAGTGTGGAGCAGATACTTTGTGTCAGCTCCCCAGAGAGCTCACACTTTGGGGAAAAAGCAATGAAACACTTGCAGGAAGGGTTATACCGGCTGAATTTTAAAACACTTCAATGGATTCAGGACTCCAGTACACTTTAACGATCATGGCGCCCAGAGCATAATTGATGGAATCTCTCAGAAAGTAGGTGTTTAGGATTAAATTGAGGATTTTAGATATGCGTCACTGAGTGACCTTTAATTTACCCTGTGCCTTCAAAATTAGGTGGTGTGAAGATAAACGAAGAGGTAGATTGCAGATTTATTTCCATTTCAAATTAATCAAGTTACCTGCTGGTAAAGCAGCATAAGAAATTAGCGTGTTTGTATCCAGACTCATTTTGGTTACTGAGCTAAAATTTACTGAGTAAATTTTAGGGGATGGAGCTGTGTTGAAATATGAATATACTGATGAAAAGGGTAATTATTAGTTCTTTGTGAATGTAGTTTTTATATAAACAAGTCTGAATGTCATTTAACATTTGCAGAATTGTCAGTTCACTTAGAGGATTGTACTTTTTCTTCTGTAAACCTGATATTTATTCCTATGCTATTTGAATTATCTGATGGAAATTCAAAGCCTTTTTGAGTATATGTGTTTGTATGACTTGGTCCTCCAGCAATGCTATGGGAAAGAAATCATTTTCTTAAATACTAATTATTGACATATTAGTTCCAATAGCTATTGATCCTTCAGAGAATAGCACACTTTAAAGAAATTATAATGATTTTTCTTTCAACGTGTATGTAGTTTCTCTATGGAAGACTTGTGCTTTTGAGTATTTATGAGTCATTTTGAAGAGGCTGAGTGTAAGTCTAGTTAGTGATCCAGGAGGGGCAAATGCTGTTTATTTTTTCAATAGTAAAAATCCAGTGGAGTGGATTAAGGGAATAATCCATTACTCTGTCATGAAAGATTTAAGGAAAAAATTACCACTCTTCTACAGTATCGATCTGAGCGACGTTATGGGGAATAGAGTATATAAAAGAATGAAATTCATAGAGAAATAGAATGACAAAAAGTACAAGCATTGTTCTAGAACTACAGTCTTAAAAGGGATATGAATATGAAGTAAAGAGATGACTTTGAAAGCAGATGTACACCACTGTGCTCTTCTACTGGTATAAATCATACAAATGCTCCACAATGTAAATGTTTAGGGTGCTTTTATTGAATTACTGCAACAATAATGTGCCATGAAAGAAAGGCATGCACAGATATGCTAATTAAAAAGGCAACACACTGTACTATTGCACAAATCATAAAATATTCAGTTCATGTTTGTTAAGAATCCAAAGAGGTTCGCTTTTAACTTTATAGGTGCAATTTGGCTGGAAAAGAGATATATGTGCAGCAGATCGTTAAATGTTCTTTTACTATTACCGATGTTTAACAAGGTGCTCCAGGATGATGAGAGGGAAGGACGACTTGACTTAAAATGCCCTTTTAAATCACTTTGAGCTTGAAGAAGGACATTGACCCCTAAAGAAGTGTCTTTTCTCTGCAGATCACTGATGTGTATAATGTCTGTTGGGCAGCCATCGATCAAGTGGTTGTGGTTAAGTAGTTGGGATGGTTGGCTATACATTTGTTAGTATCTATTTTGTATCTACATGCTAAACACTGAATGAAAGACGAATGAGACCCATAATTCTTAAAGGTATCCCACCAAATTGTCATTGTTCTTTCTTTATCTAGACGTGAGGGAACATAGCTATCCATGACTAGAAGATGTCATTTCCACTGTCACACTTGAGGGTTAATGGAAATGAGCTGACAAAAATGTACTGTATATTTTCTCATTTGCTATCTTATTTCTCCTTTTTAATGTCAATATTTCTAGTCTTTGAACCAGGCTTATAACGTTTTTGGACACTGAACTTTACATTTTCTAAGTAACATGCCTAAATTACTTTTCCTTCTGCAACTTTTCAGATAATAAAATTTGCTCCTTAAATGTCTTTCCCTTTCATTATGATCACACAGACTCTCTCCTCAAAGTTGGTGAGAAGACACTGAAAATGGGCCAAAGAACTATGCTCAGAACTGCTATTTTCGGAATTCCATACCCCTTTACTTGCTGGCAATGTTCTTTGTGTTCCATGTCCTGTAATTATGAGGGCAGTTTTAGCTTGGTGTTAACTTTGTAGACCAATTTCTTTAGCTCAGTTTCCTCACTATTGCATGAATTGTAATCCTAGCAAGATTACTGGGATGGGCATGAAGTTGTCTGGATAGTGCCAAAGGTTTTGCACCATGCTAGTGCTCTGGCCTAAGGAAATTCCTCAGGGGGTATGCTTGCAGGGACACTTTATGTAAGAACAAAACATTTTATTCTCTAATTATAAATTTGCTTTTAAAAACTCTCAAGATTGGACAAGGCATATCAGTTCAGTTCAGTTCAGTCGCTCAGTTGTGGGGTCTTTGAGACCCCATGATCCGCAGCATGCCAGGCTTCCCTGTCCGTCACCAACTACCAGAGCCTACCCAAACTCATGTCCATAAAGTCAGTGATGCCATCTAACCATCTCGTCCTCTGTCATCCCCTTCTCCTCCTGCCCTCATTCCCTCCCAGCATCAGGGTCTTCTCAAATGAGTCAGCTCTTCGCATCAGGAGGCCAAAGTATTGGAGATTCAGCTTCAACATCAGTTCTTCCAGTGAAATCCCAGGTCTGATCTCCTTTAGGATGGATTGGTCCTTGCAGTCCAAGGGACTCAAGAGTCTTCTCCAACACCACAGTTCAAAAGCATCAATTCTTCAGTGCTCAGCTTTCTTCACAGGCCAACTCTCACATCCATACACGACCACTGGAAAAACCATAGCCTTGACTAGACAGACCTTTGTTGGCTAAGTAATGTCTCTGCTTTTGAATATGCTGTCTATGTTGGTTATAACTTTCCTTCCAAGGAGTAAGCGTCTTTTAATTTCATGGCTGCAATCACCATCTGCAGTGATTTTGGAGCCCAGAAAAATAAAGTCTGACACTATTTCCACTGTTTCCCCATCTATTTCCCATGAAGTGGTGGGACCAGATGCCATGATCTTAGTCTTCTGAATGTTGGGCTTTAAGCCAACCTTTTCACTCTCCTTTTTCACCTTCATTAAGAGGCTCTTTAGTTCCTCTTCACTTTCTGCCAAAGGGTGGTGTCATCTGCATATCTGAGGTGATTGATATTTCCCCCGGCAATCTTGATTCCAGCTTGTGCTTCCTGCAGCCCAGCATTTCTCATCATGTACTCTGCATATAAGTTAAATAAGCATATAAGTTAAATAAGTTAAATAAGGGTGACAATATACAGCTTTGACATATTTCTTTTCCTATTTGGAACCAGTCTGTTGTAGATTTAGCTTATCACCTGAGAGAACCTAGTCTTAGTCTGGCTGATTAGAAATATATTTGGAGTGTATCTACAGTGTAAACATTTTTTCACTCTTCCCGTTAGGTCTTCTTACTATGTATAGAGACAGCATTGAATCGGTGCTAGAAGTATCTTCTTTTGCATCCTTCCTTATTCCTTTTTTTATGTCTCCCTTTCAGAAGTGCTAGTTTTGTCTTTCCTACTTCCTTTGAATGAAACCAGCTCACCTCATTTTTCGGTCATTTCATTTTGTTGTCTCCCCTGGAATTGGCATCAGAAATCTCATTTTGCTCTGAACATCACATTCTTCAGAGTGGAGTATTAATGATACTATAGTGGCTTTATAATATGTCACCCTGCAAGGATGAGTTAGTTTCCTAATTTCTTTTCCTGTATGTTTCTAGTTAGGATGAGATTAGGAGTGATTCTTGTGGGGGATTTGGAAGTGAGACATGAAGCAGCATTCCCTTTGTGTCTCCTTCATGCCCCTGCCCTGCCCTGTCATCTCATTGGTGAGGGGATAGTGGAGCTGGCAACATTCCACACTGCTAGATCCAACCTCAGCTTCTCTGACTCCTGGGCCAAGCATGTGTGCTTAGCTCCATGAAGAAGGGCCCAGGTCTCTGTAGGATACCCTTATCAAAAGGTCGGATCAGATCAGATCAGATCAGTCACTCAGTCGTGTCCAACTCTTTGTGACCCCATGAATCATAGCACGCCAGGCCTCCCTGTCCATCACCAACTCCTGGAGTTCACTGAGACCCATGTCCATTGAGTCAGTGATGCCATCCAGCCATCTCATCCTCTGTCGTCCCCTTCTCCTCCTGCCCCCAATCCCTCCCAGCATCAGAGTCTTTTCCAATGAGTCAACTCTTCACGTGAGGTAGCCAAAGTACTGGAGTTTCAGCTTTAGCATCATTCCTTCCAAAGAAATCCCAGGGCTGGTCTCCTTCAGAATGGACTGGTTGGATCTCCTTGCAGTCCAAGGGACTCTCAAGAGTCTTCTCCAACACCACAGTTCAAAAGCATCAATTCTTCGGCACTCAGCCTTCTTCACAGTCCAACTCTCACATCCATACATGACCACAGGAAAAACCGTAGCCTTGACTAGCTGGACCTTTGTTGGCAAAGTAATGTCTCTGCTTTTGAATACGCTGTCTAGGTTGGTCATAACTTTCCTTCCAAGGAGTAAGCGTCTTTTAATTTCATGGCTGCAGTCACCATCTGCAGTGATTTTGGAGC
>NW_011495070.1:5607132-5629684 GCF_000754665.1 Bison bison bison | reverse complement strand
GATAGTTCTCCCGGCAATCTTGATTCCAGCTTGTGTTTCTTCCAGTCCAGTGTTTCTCATGATGTACTCTGCATATAAGTTAAATAAGCAGGGTGACAATATACAGCCTTGACGAACTCATTTTCCTATTTGGAACCAGTCTGCTCTTCCATGTCCAGTTCTAACTGTTGCTTCCTGACCTGCATACAAATTTCTCAAGAGGCAGATCAGGTGGTCTGGTATTCCCATCTCTTTCAGAATTTTCCACAGTTTATTGTGATCCACACAGTCAAAGGCTTTGGTATAGTCAATAAAGCAGAAATAGATGTTTTTCTGGAACTCTCTTGCTTTTTCCATGATCCAGCGGATGTTGGCAATTTGATCTCTGGTTCCTCTGCCTTTTCTAAAACCAGCTTGAACATCAGGAAGTTCACGGTTCACATATTGCTGAAGCCTGGCTTGGAGAATTTTGAGCATTACTTTACTAGCGTGTGAGATGAGTGCAATTGTGCGGTAGTTTGAGCATTCTTTGGCATTGCCTTTCTTTGGGATTGGAATGAAAACTGACCTTTTCCAGTCCTGTGGCCACTGCTGAGTTTTCCAAATTTGCTGGCATATTGAGTGCAGCACTCAAGCATAAACAACTAACAAGGGTTTCCCATTGTCTTTGTGGACTCCAGCTCATGCATTCCAGCTTGCTTTTTCTTTCTACCATATTGTGTCTGCTTTTCCTTCCCAACTGTTTGACCTATGGCTTTCTAGCTCCCAAATCAAATACATAGACAACTACTTAATCAGGTCCCCAAATTCCAAAAGGCTAAATTTTTTGTAATGAATCACTTAAATTTGTCTATATTCATATCCTTACCTATATACCTAACCTAGTAATTTTGTCTCTTTAATAAAATCCTGACTGATACTAATTTGTACCAGAAATGGTTCTAGAAGGACAGAATCTTAAGAATGAATTGGTTCTGGGTTTTCTGGGATTTGTTCTTTGATATGATTGGCTCTAAAAGTATTAATGACACTGTTTCCAGTGGTTAAAAGGATATTGATAGCCTATGCCATGCAGCATTAAAACATTTATATAAATTATCACCTGTAGATACTTGTGATCAAATAACTATAATAGGTGAGGCTCCAGGTGACCAATTGTTTGCTATATAAAAACTTTCACTAAAACTAGGAGTGTAGTGGCATTGATTGGTTGCTTATAACTGTGCTAGGAAACTTGGTGAAAATGTATGACAAGCACAGGACTTTAAATTCCCAAGTCTGCATAAAGGACCCAAAACTTCCTTGACTTCCCTGAGAGAAATACTCATGTCCTCTAGTTACAGTGCTGAGATTGCTGGAAATCAAACCTAAAATCTGATCTTAAGAGTGACTGAATTACAATGCAGATGATTTCCCCAACTCCTAGGCCCTCTTTTATTAAAGTTGTGGCAATGATTGGGAATGAATGGGACTGTGAAAACTGGCTTAGGGATATAGAGGTAGATACTAATGATGCTAGGATCTAGAACCTCTAAATTTTGGCAAACCTTTGTGGCAAGTTGAAGCATCTATGTCTGAAGAACCTATAAAAGGTTTCCCTGAGTTGGGAGACTTGTAAGACACTAATGATCCTGCTTAGGACATATTCCACAACCTCTTCTGGCTGTTAGATCTATTATTAGACCCAAATCTCAGCAATACCCAAATGGATATGATAAAAGTGTTACCTGTAGGTGGTATAATACATGCTAAAATAATTGCAGGATTTTTCTAGTTTATAGTGCTGAACCAGAGGAATATGTATGAGAAAGGAACTTTAGAGTATATAATCAAGGTAGAAGGAATATAGAATTGGAACAGGATGAATTTACAGATATAAGTTTAGTAAGAAAAAGTCCCAAATCAGTGTTTTAGCTTGGGGAACTGAGAATTGCTCTCTTTGGTTGGTTGGTTGACCAAAACATGGACTTAAAGGTAGCCTACACTAACACTGAAATGCCAGAATCACCCAGTGTATCTCAGAGAAGGGTATCCAAAGGCTTAGGAAGATTGAAAAGGAAGAATGAACTTACCATGTAAGACCCCATCACCACTCTGGGAGGGACTCTGGTTATCATTGTGATTATCACCATATCACTGTTGTTCACTCAGAGTAGGGGCTTATAGAGGTTAGGTGATCAATGGATTTTGGCTTAGGGCTTTCTTTATACAGTGTGTCCAATAGGTCCCCAATCCTATTCTGTGGTTATTTATCCAGTACTAAAATATGTAATTGGAGTAGACATACTCAGAGGCTGCTTCTCTGGTCTGGCTTTCCCTTCCACATGGATTTGATAAATATATTTTTAAAGTTCTTCAATGGTTCTTTTCTGTAGGTCAGAAATTACAAGGGGAACTGGGGCCATCAACCTGGAATCCTGAAACATAATGAGAATGACAGAATTCCATGAAGGCAGAGGACAAGTGGAGGCACTTCTTATCAAAGACTTCCTGAAAGAAATACTTTCAGGAAGTGCTTTTTATAATAGGCAGCAGAGCCAAAAGTGAAAGTGTTAATCACTCAGTTGTGTCTGACTCTTTGTGACCTCATGCACTATAGCCTGCCTGGCTCCTCTGTCCTTGGAATTTTCTAGGCAAGAATACTGGATTGGGTAGCCATTCCATTCTCCAATGGATTGCCTGACCCATGTATCAAACCCGGGTCTCCTATACTGCAGGCAGATTCTTTAACATCTGAGCCATCAGGGAAGTTCAAGAAGAGCCAAAGCCACAATCAAAAAAGTATGACTCACAGAGATTGTTGGCATTGGCTGATTGATTGATCATGGTGTTCCCTAAAACTAAAATAGTCAATCCTTGTTATGTGTAGATTTTGTATTTGCACAGTTGACTACTTGCTAGAATGTTTTTGCCACCTCAGAAGCAGTTTTTTTGCAGCCATTCATGACATATGTGTTCACAGAGGATGCTCACACTCCAGCTGGAGCAAACAAGGGAACTATCTGCCATCTTTACTGGTATGAGTTATGCTCTTGGCCATGAGTTCAATGTTAATGAAAAAATAATATATGTAAATAAGGTGTCTTTAAACAGAAACATATATAAAACATGGCTGTGTATTGAGAGACTGATTAAAATACGACCAGAGGCTGGCAGGAATCTAACTGTATTATTCCTAAGAGCAATGGTTTAGTATTTGCTAATTCAGTATTTGTGGTGTCTTTCAACATAATGAAAATCAGCTAACAGATAATAATGAAGTCTTACTTTAGGCATAGTTTTTTTTACTTATGTCTATAGAGAACTTGATTCAAGAAAATAGTCTTTTAATCACTTCTTGAACTAGTTTACAGACCCTGAACCCTTTGAATGAAGGGGAAGTTGGATCCCCTTGAAGAAAGATCTTGCTACATTCCCCCAAATTTACAACGTCAGTCACCCTCTCGGCCTTCCTCAGTGGTACCTCCAGGCACTGGGCAGGACTTTTGCACATTAAAAAAATTGTTTATTGATCACCTTTATTCTTGGTTTCACTGGGCCTTCGTTGCTGTGCATGGGCTTTTTCTAGTTGTGGCGAGTGGGGACTAGTCTTCGTCGCAGTGCACAGGCTTCTCATTGCAGTGGCTTCTCTTGTTGCAGAGCACAGGTTCTAGAAGCATGGGCTTTAGTAGTTGCAGATGCAGGCTCGGTAGTCGCAGTGTGCGGGCCCAGGAGTTTCAGCGTGCAGCTTTAAGGTGGGCAGGCTCCACTGGTTGCAGCGCATAGCCTCAGCAGTTGTGGCTTGCAGGCTCTAAAGTACAGGCTCAGTAGCTGTGGCATGCGGGCTTAGTAGTTGTGATGTAAGGCTCAGTTGCTCTGTGGCTCATGCAATTCTCAAAAACCAGGGATTGAATCTATGTCCCCTACGTTGGCAGGTGGATTCTTACCCACTGTGACACCAGGAAACTCTCTTTTGCACATTTTTGTGGATTACTGCACACTAGCTCTGAATTTATGTTAATTCCTGAAAATCCAAAATATCTCTATGGTTCACTGGTCAGAGTAGGACCCTATGGAAGTTAGGTGATCAATGGATTTTGATTTAGGTTCTCATACGGTGTTTTCAGTAGGTCCGCATTTCTATTCTGTGGTTTTTTATCAAGTACCGAAGTGTATAATCCGAGTAGACACACTCAAGAGACTGGTTCCCTGGTCTGTGAGGAAGTTCACTAGAACTGCCTCTATTTGCAAAAATAGTGAACTGAGAAATGCCATATTCTTGAAGGGATTATAGGCATCAGTGGCATCATCAAGAACTTAGAAATTGGAGTATTTGTGATTAGCATACTACTTGGTAGAGAGCTACTCACCTTCACAAAGGGCACAAAAGAAATCAGTATATTTTACCTGTCAGGGACAAGAACACACTTTCACTGTCCTACTTTGGGATGAATGAACTTCTCAGTATCTATGATATAATCTGTACTACAGGGATCTTCTTCAGTTTGCTTTCATAGGACAATATGCTCATCCATTACAGTGATTATATAGTTCTGCCTGGGCCTGTTGTGCAGGAAGTAGCAACTACTCTAAACACATTGGTAATATACATGAATGATGGTGAGAAATAAATCACACCAAAGTTAAGTGGTCTTCCAACTTAGAGAAGTTTCTAGGTTTCCAGCTATCTTTGAGGAATACTAAGGTAGCCCTTTCTTTTTCTTACTTTTTTATTTAATTAAAAAAAATATTTTGGCCATCCTGCATGGCATGTGGGATCTTAGTTCCCTGACCAGAGTTTGAACCCATACCCCCAGCATTTGAAGCGTGGACAAGGTGAAGGGCAAGTTACTGCATCTGATCCATATAGCCTCTAAGAAAAAGGCACAATACCTAAGTAGGCATTTTTGCATTCTGAGACTAACTTATGACTCATTGTAAGTGTTACTCTGACCCATTTATTGAGTGACCCATATGTGGCCAGCTTTCAGTGAGGCTCAGGACAAGATGAGGCTCTGTGCAAGCTGCTTTGCTATGCAGAGCATGAGACACAGCAAACTGATGATGCTTGAAGTGTCAGGGACTTAGAGAGAGGCTACTTGAGCCTTCTGCCAGCTCCCTAAAAGTGGCACACACAGTACTTATTAGGATTTTGAAGCAAAAGTAGGTCATTCTTTGCAAAAAGATGACCACCTTCTTTTGAGAACAGCTTCTGGCTTGCTACTGGATCTTAGAGGAAGTGAACCCTTGACCATGGTGTGGTATGTTACTATGTGGCCTGAGCTATCCTTCCTGAACTAGCTGTGTTCTGACACATGATACCATGAAGTTGTCATGCACATTAGCACTGCATAACAAAGCAGAACCAGATCCTGAAGGCACGTGGAAATTGCATGAGAAAGTTGACCAGATGACTCTTACTTCCAATACATTATTTTCTCTTTCTCAGCCTGTCCCTAAGGCCACTTGGGGAGTTCTCTATAGTCAGTGGCCCAAGGGAAGAAAATGCAGGAACTACTCAAAAATGGATGGCTGCAGCACTACCACCCCACTGTGGGAAGGCCTTAAAGGAGAGTAGTAAAGGGAAGCCTTCCCAGTGGGCAGAACTTCAGGGTGTTTCCGTAAGTGGTTCAAATTTAGTTTGAGAAAAGAAAAGATATGGTCAGAAAGTATGGTTTTATAGTAGTTTATAGACTGTGGCCTTTTTTCCCCCCCCAGGTAGTCAAAGTTATATAGAATATGGAGATATTTGTGTCCTGTGGGAATGCTTATCAAATGGTGACCTCAAGACAGAATGCCTTCAGTAACCAGGGGATGAATCAGTTCAGTCAGCCTCTTAACCCATTGTCTGATGTGCTGATACACAAAGTGACCATGATGGCATGATGGTTATTTTTCTTTTTCCACTCCCCAGTCTGACTATAGTCAGTGCTAAGTTATGTCATCAAATGAGATCAGCATTGAACCCTAACATGTCACCATTCCTCAGGAGTATCAGCAAGCTACATGGTGTCAGGTTGATTGCCCAGGAGTGTTTCCATAGTGGAGCGGGGTGCTTTCTTCTTACTGGAGTAGACAACTTGTTCTGTAGATACGAGTTTGTCTTTAAATGTCCTCAGTGTTTCTGCCAAAACTACCCTTTGTGGAATTATGAAACAGTTACTACCTCCCATGTTTTTATTTTAATGGTAAACTAGCTGTTCTGTGGCTTTGCTTCGGGTTCTGATGGAGTGATCAGCCTCCTGTTAATTGCTTACCATTTAAATTTCCTTTGTTTTCAAAGCCCCCTTTGTCTTGAACCTTCCCATACTTTGTCAATAAAGTCATTTCCTTGGGAAAGACCTTCAGTGTACTCTGTATGTCCTGACTCTTCTCCGTACAAAACTTGAAACCATTGTCCCAGAGCCGGGACAGTGACCCACTTTCTCTTGGTATGATCCCCTTTAGTATGGGCAGGCACTGGGCAAGGCTGACAGTTTCTGGTCTTTTTGGTTTACCTCTTCTAGTCTGAAGCCTCTACCTACTGAATGAACTGAGGTGAGGATGATGGAGACCCCAGTATTCTCAGCCTGCTGCACTTGGACTAAAGCCTCTTGCCTAGAAGTGGAGACTGCTTGGAGAGCCCCCAGCCCCTTATCTGCCCTCATCTATAACTTAGCCTGTCTGCCCCTGGCTATAGGGTGGTGAGAAATACTAGTGGCTTGCCTCTCGTGGAGTAGATACGCAGCTCTGGAACTGAAAGGTGAGGGAGTTCCATCTCCTAGGCCACACCCCTGGAGTGCATCTTCCATTAGCAGAGCTGTGGAGGGGAGACGGTGAGAAAGTTATGGCTCAAGAGACAGAGACTCTTACTCTTCGTACCAAGATGCAATAGATATTCTTGAATGAAGTTGTCTTCTTTTATATACATCCTCAGGACAATTTTTGAGACTTAAAGTTTTTTTTGGTAATTTTTTTTCCAGTGAGAGTTGCTTTGCTGGATGCCTGTCTGCAGGACTCCTCACACTGCCTTCCTGGATGTGTATCTCTGTGTTAGCTTGCTTTTGATTGCACTCAGGATATTACTGTGTCTTGCTGGGTGGAGGCATGGCTTTGTCATGATTACTGGAGTTTAAGTATGGTTTACTAAAATGTACATGTATGCCAAATTGAAAAGGGATTGATTGTGGTCATTTGTATTGTGTCAGCTGGGCCGGGGTGAACTGCATTTCCTAGAAGCCTGTTTCTTACATGTGTCTGGTTAGGGTGGGCCACGTGAGAGATTCTTCTGAGATATTTAGAAAGCCAGAATGTAGCAATAGCTATTTTACACACTGTTGCTTATTTGATGATTCATTTGGTTGTTGCGTGGCAACCACCAGGCCTGCGATTGTTCCACCTTTCTCTGGAGCCTTAATCAGTTTCTCTGGTTCCTCAGTCAGAGGCGAAGATGTCACACGCCCCAGCTCCTGTAGTTCTACCAATTTCAAGGCAGCATGTCACCAGTTTTTGTTGGAGCACATGGGCTCTACTTGTGTTTATGGTTCGAGTGTATTCTTGCTCTATCTTCCAGACTTTCAACTCCAACATCAGACA
This sequence comes from Bison bison bison, assembly GCF_000754665.1. NCBI lineage: Eukaryota > Metazoa > Chordata > Mammalia > Artiodactyla > Bovidae > Bison > Bison bison. Next base: position 5,622,151 of record NW_011495070.1, on the reverse strand, counting down.
TAAAGTCAGCCCTTCACAGAAACTAGTTAATCAGCTCCCCCAATTCCCCAAAGTCCTATTTAAAAATCATTATTTATATAAAAATAAAGAGATCAACACAAGAAGAGTATATAGCATTTTTAATAGTCACAAGCACGAGTCTTTCCATTCTTGGTTTCTGTGGTTTCTAGATCTATATTCACCTAATACTGCAGCATTTAAGTATATAAAGCAGATAGTAACAGAGATAAAGGGAGAAACTGACAATAATACAATAACAGTAGGGTACTTTGTGCTTCCCTGGTAGCTCAGTGGTAAAGAATCTGTCTGCCAGCGCAGGAGACACAGGGGACTCAGGTTCGATCCCTGGGTCAGGAAGATCCCCTGGAGGAGGGCATGGCAACCTACTCCAGTATTCTTGCCTGGGAGAATCCCATGAACAGAAGAACCTGGTAGGCTATTGTCCATGGGGTCACAGAGAGTCAGACAATACTGAGGCAACTGAGCATGCCCGCAGGGTACTTTAACACACACACACACAAATCATTATCTATTTCCTAGTGGTTCTGCTTCTTTGAAACCTAGATGATATAAACATCAGCAAATCTTTCTCTTGTTTACACTGAAGAACTTTCTAAACATGACTCCAAAGCACCACCATACAAAGTCAATAAATAAAAGCATTTGAGTGCTTTTGAGAGAGAGAAAGCATCTGGTATGGATAGAGAATAACCTCATTCTCTCTCTCATTGTAGAGGAAACTTGAAGAGACTTGACTTAGGATGTTGTAGAAACCTGATCTCTCTTGTGGGTAACATTGTCCTTCTTGCAGAAAGGACCAAGTCATGTGGTGACCGAGATGCTCCTTCACTGGGGCTCAGCCAAGCCTCTGTGTCTGCCTTGTGGGGGGCTAGAGGAATGATTAAAAAGGAAAGAAAAAAAAAACTCAAACATGTCATTGCAGACACACTTGGATTCTTGGAGACTTTTCTACAGAAACACAGAATAGATAAAGAGTTTTGGCTTTGCCAGTTTGAGATGTTAAATTTACTTAACTGCCTTGTGTCTCAGTTTCTTTGTGATTCATAAAGTTTTTGTAAGGATTGCCAAGTTGATGCTAACTATTACTATGACTTGCCTGCCTTCCTCAGCCCTTCATGTTATATCCATGTGGGAAATTTGGGATAAACTGAGGAGATTCCCAGACAGTCTTCCCAGCTGGCTCCCTCTGGGGCTGCTCAGGTCCTGCTGTTGAGGTTGCTGGTCCTCTCAAGCACAGTCTTTCCATTCTTGGTTTCTATAGGTTCTAGGTCTTGCTCTGGTTTTGGGGGGCCTCCTGTGGTTGGTCCAATGTCCAGACTATTTGCTTAGAGCCACAGTAATTTTTTTTTTCTCTAAGAGGAAATAGTCTCTCCCTACAATGTAATGTTTCTTTGTGGCCTCCTGAGGGTTTGAGGCCTTTGGGATGCTTAGAACTCTGCTTTTATAGGCATATTTTGCCCTCTGCTGGCAACATTGATGATACCAGCAATAGCTGAGGGCTGAGATCTTGGCTGTGTGCCTGGCACAGTGCAAGATTTGTACACATTACTTCGTTTAACCTTCACACCAGCTCTCTCAGTCTTATCTTACAGATAAGAAAACTAATGCTTACAGGGAGTAACTTCACCATCATACAAGTGATGAGCCAGAATTAGACCCAAGTAGTCCAGCTCTAGAAATTGTGAATTTCATTCTTGAGGAATAGCTACTTTGAGCTTGATCAGGGTTTGTATAAATCTTTCCTACTTGCTAACAATATATACTGAACTCCTATACCATGTGGGACCCTCCAAAAGGAACTTAAATTCACATATTCAGAAAAAATATCTACTTCCTAGGATTGTTGTGAAGAGTCAAGGAAATATTTTAATGTAAACAATCCAAGATAGTATCTGATATGCTGCTGCTGCTAAGTCGCTTCAGTCGTGTCCGACTCTGTGCAACCCCATAGACGGCAGCCCACCAGGCTCCCCCATCCCTGGGATTCTCCAGGCAAGAACACTGGAATGTGTTGCCATTTCCTTCTCCAATGCATGACAGTGAAAAGTTAAAGTGAAGTCACTCAGTTGTGTCTGACTCTTAGCGACCCCATGGACTGCAGCCTACCAGGCTCCTCCATCCTTGGGATTTTCCAGGCAAGAGTACTGGAGTGGGGTGCCATTGCCTTCTGACATGCAGTATGTCCTAAATAAATATTACTTTATCTTTTCCAGATCTTTCTAGTGCCTTTCTACTTCGAGCTACTTTGGGGAAATTTCTTATAGCTTTAGAGCATCTTTCTGAAGGACTAAAGATGTTTTAATCCCTTTTACCACAGAAACTTGAATTTCATGATTTGAATCCATCTTCAGTTCTAAAATCTCCATTCACCTCAATTTCCCCACCCCCATTCTTATCACAACACTTACAGGCCTTAATGCAGATAAGATGCTTGATAACTTGCCTTGATAATTTCAGGATTGGCAAAGATAAGATCAGTTTGCTCTTAGTTCTGAGCTTCCTTGTTCCAGATTGAGTCCTGTCAACACTAGCTCAGGTTTGCAAATCTTTTTCAGTGCAAGTTTGTTTCTGTGCAAACAAGATTATTCAAGGATGCCTTTCCTTTGGATTAGTATGTAATGTAGTCATTTGGATTAGTCAGTGGGAAATATGAATCACCATACTTGCTATCAAGTCAAAATGTGAACACTCATGCTGTCCTGTCAGAATGGCTTGCAGCATGTATAGTCATTGTTTCAAGAAAGTGAAGGAGTTTGAACTTGCCTTTGTTTCCAATGCTGACTTGCTAGGAGTGAGGGACATTCAAATGTGCTCATTAAGCCTTTGCCTTTTTAACCTTTCTGTGCAAATCAGGAGGGTTGGGCCTAAGGATCTCTGGGTTTCATTTCTCTTGAACTCAGTGGTTTTTGTATTTCAGATTTCATACTTTAAAGTTATTGGAGAAAAACCTACACAGTCTGATGGTTGTTTGGCAGTAAGATTCAGAAAGAGGCACAACGGTTATTGTTTACATATAACTTGAAAACTGTTATTAATAACATACAAATTAGGTTTATTATACTTCTAGTGACATCTTACAAGCCTTAAGATGAAATATATTTATTTCATATATATATATTTATATGAAATAAATATATTTTCATCTTACAACTATCATTTTCTTAAATCTTGGCTTATCAATGATTATTTAAAATATAAATAATACAAAATATTATTAAATAATAATATATCTATTAAATATATCATATATTATTTTTAGGGCTTCCCTGATAGCTCAGTTGGTAAAGAATCCACCTGCAATGCAGGAGACCTTGGTTCGATTCCTGGGTCGGGTAGATCACCTGGAGAAGGGAAAGGCTACCCACTCCAGGATTCTTGGGCTTCTTGTGATTCAGTTGGTAAAGAATCCGCCTGCAATGCAGGAGACCAGAGTTTGATCCCTGGGTTTGGAAGATCTCCTAGAGTAGGGAAAGGCTACACACTCTGGTATTCTGGCCTGGAGAATTTCATGGAAAGTGTTGGACACGACTGAGCGACTTTCACTTTTCATATTATTTTTAGTAATATTATATATTATTAAAATAGAAATAATATAAGTATTGAATATAAAAGAGCTTTTATATAGCTCTTCTAAGGGAAGTATAATAGGTTTAAGATACAATGGGAAACATAACTGTAGATTTCATAGATGTATTTTTAAATTGTAATATATACTGTTTCTTACTACAGTATTACTATTCTGTATATAGGTAAGGATATTGCTGATTAATTGAAGTAGATTAATTATAGTAAAACTTAGCAACGTTTTAAATTTGCCACTACTTTTGTGGAAGGATAATTGGCCTTCTTGAGACTAGTGGTCAAAGTCTCTGATCCAGATCCTCTATATAAGAGAATATACTTCAAGCAATTTAAGGATAATCTTATCAAAAGGATTAAACAATATGGTAGAGGAAATATGATTTGTTTGGAGAGTCAAATGGCTCATGTAGTTATTACTGTGCATATGTGTAGTGCAAGAGACTGGTTCCAGCTTCCAGTTTATCAGGATTAAGTATTATAATTCTGAAATGTGCAAGTATATTAAACCGTTGCCTGTCTATTCTTTGGCTTATTGACATTTTGTGTGGTAATTAGTATGTAGAGGAAATCTCTACACCTGTGCTACCTACTGTCTCCTTAAACAGATTGTGTACAGTACAGTACAAAATACTTTCATTTTTTAATCCCAAGTAGTCATATTGGTAATATGGTACTGCTAACTAATAAGTTATTCTGAATCTCAAACTGTATAGCCAGGAAGACAAGGAAGTTCCAGAAGCAATGAGGGGAAAGAGGTCCACACTTAGAAAAGCAAGATTTAAAAGTCACTCTACTTGTCTGGGGGCTTCCCAGGTGTTGCAGTGGTAAAGAATCCACTAGCCCGTGCAGGAGACTCAGATGTGTTGGTTCAGTCCCCTGGGTAGGGGAGATCCCCTGAAGAAGGAAATGGCAACCCATTCCAACGTTCTTGCCTGGGAAATCCCAGGGACAGAGGAGCCTGGTGGGCTACAGTCCATGGGGTCGCACAGAGCTGGACACGGCTAAGCACGCACACATGCTGCTTGTCTGGATTCCAGCCTCTAGTATCTGCTATTTTATGGTGTGTTTTAAAAATAAGAGAACTTGTGGAGATGGGGAGAGGGGAGGAGAGGCTGAGATGTGCAGAAAGAGTAACATGGAAACTTATATTACTGTATGTAAAGTAGATAGCCAACAGGACTTTGCTGTATGGCTTAGGAAACTCAAACAGGGGCTCTGTCTCAACCTAGAGGAGTAGGATGGGGAGAGATGGAAGAGAGGTTCAAAAGGGAGGGGATATATGTATACCTATGGCTGATTTATGTTGAGGTTTGACAGAAAACAACTTTTCTGTAAAGTCATTATCCTTCAATAAAAAATAAATGAATTAAAAAAAATAGAGGAGAAACATAAAAAAATAATAAAATTCTGTTAACTCTTATCAGCTAAAAAAAAATAATAAGTGAAGCCAAGAAATATGAATTTATGTATCTCAGGGAAAGCTCAGTAAACTTAGCTTATGTTGGAAAGGTAGGAACTACTAGATAAGGATTTCCACCTAGAAAATCTCACCATTTGCTACTGACTATGAGAACATTGTACCCTTGAAAGGCCATTCATTTCCCTCCCCGGACATGGGACCTAGTGTTCTATGGCACATTTATCATGCACCAGCATGATTTATATGCCAATATATTAGAATTCCCTCGCTTCAGAGATGAAACAGCAACTGAATACAAAGTTACATATTTGCAGTAGGCATGTAGATACACATAAATAGTGAAAGGCTTAAATTAATTATTGTAAAACTTAAATGGAGCAAGGAGCAGAAGAGAGTTTTAAAAAGAGCAAATAAAATAAAGCCTTTAATTCATATTGCTTATCTGAATTTCTTTTCCCAGCTGTAATTCTCCCTATAAATCAGTACTTTCTAATCTCACTCCTGATGCAATGCTCAAGCTGACTGGGCTGAATAATAATTTTGTCCTGAGGTAGAGAGAATGGAGAAGGAATAAACAGTCCTCCTAGATAATTGCATCAGCCTTCCCTACCATTCCAGTGCCAGGCTAGCATTTCAATTAATGTCCCTTTTGTCTCACTGAGAAAAATCATTTCACAATTTATTACACTGGATTAAAGAGTGTATACATTCTGGAGGTAGAACATGACTAAAGGGCAATCTGGCAGAAAGGATGTCGAAACAGTTGGTATGTTTAAATTGTTCTGAATTCCTTAAATAAACGTTTGGGGCTGCTTTCCCAAGAGAAAAATGAGACGATAACACAGACATGAGTTACATTAACTATAGATGATGGTACTAGTTATCTCCATATTCTAGAATTAAGATGAGAAACCGGTTCTGCAGAAAGCTCTCCTTTTTGAGATGTGTTTTGTTACCATGAATTTCCTAACATGTGACTTCTTTCAATATCATTAATTGTCACTGAGGTTGACAGCCTGAGTTTTTGCACTAATTATTCCATGCTAATAAAATGCTATAAAAATGAGCCTATATAGTGGGTTTCCCCCCCCGTATATTACTTTTAAAAATTACAAAATCAAAGTTTATTATCATTTTCTGTTATATCTTAGTTCTCCATGCCTGAACTAAGAGATAGTCTTCAGTCATTCTGGCACTGATGGAATTTGATTTCTCATCTCTCTGATGATCTCTTTCTAGATAAGTAAGTCAGCTGTTCTGTCTACTTGTTACTCAAGAGATGGACTCTGATTAAATAAGATGACAATGGTCCTTCTCAGGATGAACTTTAAATTTTTAAAAACAAAAGAAATAATTTTATTTATTTTTGATGGCTCACATGGAAAGCTGAATCCAGTACTATACACTCCAATAAATTGAATATTTAAATATTTAAAGATTTTAGCAGAGGCCAATTGTATTCTTCTAACAGCAAAGTCTGTTTAGTCTTTTCAACTGAAGAAATTTCATAAGATTTTGTGAAGAGGAAAAGAAATCCTGCTTAGCCTGCCAGTTGCCTGTAAAAGTCAGGTTATTTATAACAGTTAATGGGCATTGTGTGCTATCCTGATTCATCTCTGTGTATCATTTTATACTTTGTTAAAACATAAGTTCAAAGTAAAAAGGAAACCATGACATCTCATCATCAACAAAGTTATATTAATAACAGAGAACTTGCTTTCTAAGAACTATTCTGAAAGCATATTTTTCAAGAGTTAAAACTGGATTCTTATATAAGTTGAGTGAGCATGAGTCAAATATGAGTTTAACTCATTAATAAGGTAACCAATAGGATGATAAAACTGACTATAAATATTTCTATCTGTAGATTTTTTTAATCACTAAAATACAGAATATTGACATACAATTTTTAAATTAAGTAGAAATTCATTAATGCCCTTTAGAGATTTGTGGGTATGGCTTTTGACTACTAGAATAAATCTCTGTGAGATTCACAGAAGGCCACAAAGTTCTCGGGAGAATTTTATGAGCAGGAACATCATAAACTTGGACTGAAAGAGAGAGAGAGAAGTACAAAATAAAAGGAGGTCACTCCACCCTAGAGAGCAGACTGAGAAAACTAGTCAGCTGCAAACTTGTGCTAACTTTCTTTAAAAAGGAAGCATTTTGATACACATTTGTTGCCTAATGTCACTAAGTTTTAGGGCAATTTGTTATTAGCTATAGATAAATAAGATACATTGAAAGGCTTGATGTTGTATTAGAAATAAATGGCTTACACATAATTTAGAAATAGAGATGAGAGGTACACAGACATCCATAACACAAAGATTAGTCTCAAAAAAGAAGTTTATAGGAAGTCTTACGTGAACTTGTTGAAAAAGAGTCAGCAAAGAGCATATCTGACCACAGGGACAAGAACAGGCCAATGAGATGTTATATAAGCAGTAGTAATTGAAAACACAGCAGTTGTATTTGAAACCTGACTTTGCCAATTATGAGCAGTGCATCCTAGGTCTAGTCAACTTTCTTTACTGGTTTTTCTGGGTATAAAATATGAGCATTAAACAGGATGGAGACACATGCATCTTCTTTACCCAGGACAGTCTGCCTTTATGCCATTTCCTTTGTATAGATATCAATAGTCTTCTCATTTACTCTCAATAAGTCTTTGTTTGGCTGATAAGTTATATGTTGAAATTATTAATTAAAATCATACATATGCAATTTGAAAGTTATATTAAAAATCTTCAATATTTACCCTTCACAACAACCATAATTAATAGTGAATTTTATGCAGTTCACTCTTTGTACTTGTATACAGATACATACTGTGATATCAGGAGACCCAGGTTCAATCCCTGGGTTGGGAAGATCTCCTGGAGAAGGAAATGGCAACCCACTCCAGTATTGTTGCCTGGGAAATCCCATGGGCAGAGGAGCCTGGCGGGCTATAGTCCACGGGGTCTCAAAGAGTCAGACACGGCTGAACGACTAACACTTTGACTTTTAACTGTGATATCATCTATTTATATATGTGAATGCATATGTGAATGTACACACACTGAATATCCCAAAAAACACCTGAAACTAGAAACTGTGTTTACACCACAGTTCAGAAGATCAGGGAGGGAGGGAGCTGGAGATTGCCGTAGACCTGGCATTGGATTATCCCATTTCATGTTCAAGATGGATCTCTTTCTTTCTGATGGGGTAGAATATGAAATGAGGAATATTACAGTAAGTTACAGCTATGTAATGTCTCACCAGAATAAATTATATAAAAAGGAAGTGAAGTCAAAACAAAGAAGTAAGCTTTAAGCAGAATCAGCTAGTGTTGGGGGCAATGGGAATAGGAACTAATCACCTCGGTTTTATCAAGTATCACTTCAGTGATGAAGAAAATTTGATGTGTGAGATTCTCCAACAGCTGATGACATAGAGACATGAATACTTGAGTTGGGGTTTGGAAAATATATTCATGCTGTGATAACCTTATGCAAAAATAAGTTCTTAAAAATACCTTGGTGTCAAACTGATCCCTCAACAATGAGTACTGTCTCTACCTGACAGCAGAGAGTAGTCTGCAGAATCATTGCTACCATCACTCCGAGGTGACTCAGTAGAATTCTAAGTCTTAAGAATTAGAGAAAACATCAACAAGAGTGTGATAAAATCTTTAACTGGAAAAAAAAAAGTCACTGTCTTGGGCACTTTTCTTAGGACATGGATTTAACACTCTGGCAAGAACACTGGCATGGGGCGAACTTGCTGCTTTTAGAAGCCAAAAAGAGAAAGTGACAACCCAAGCGACTAAAGGGAAAATGCCCGCGTGGATCTGATGAGTGATAAAGGAAGTAATAAAATGGCTTAGATGTGAGTGCTGACATGTAGGTATGAGGTGAAGCCAGAAAACTCATCAGATTATTTTGTATGGAGGATCCAGAGGGCAAACCAGTCACCAAAGCCATCAGGAACAGCAGGAGCGTCACTGGTTTCAGCAGTGGTCTCCTCTGCAGACCATGGCTACCTCCCTCAGTGATGTGTTCCTCCCTCATGCATTATAGTATCACAATCACAGCTACCAATTCATGCTTTTAAGGCAGAGCTCACTCCCTGGAATTCTCTAGAGGTTGAGTCTTAAGCCTGAGTTGTACAAAATATTGTATTTTGTACTATTAATATTAATATGTATGTATGTTCTCCTTAAGAAAGCAATTGGTTTTCTCAGTTTGCTAATGTATTACTTGACTTCTGTAAACTACATCATCATAATATCCTGGGTGGTCAGAAAAGTTTAGCAGAATGAGCACAGGCCTCAAATTAGAAATAATTTTCTTCTGTTACATTATATGTAATTTTGGCTCTAAAAAGTCTCAGAATTTCAAAGTCCTTATATTTAATATAATAATAATAAAAATAATAGGCAGTGACATTTATTCAGTGTATAATACGTGCAAAGCACTATTTCAAGCACATTGTGTGTGTGTGTTAGTTGCTCAGTCGTGTCTGACTCTTTGTGACCTCATCGACTGAAGCCCACCAGGCTATTCTGTCCATGGAATTCTCCAGGCAAGAATACTGGAGTGGGTAGCCATTCCCTTCTCAATGGATCAAACCTGAGTCTCCTGCATTGCAGGTGGATTCTTTACCGTCTGAGCCACCAGGGAAGCCCCTTAAGCACTTTACTTAAAATTATTTATTTAGTCCTCATAACAACCCCAGGAAGACCTGGATAGTTATCATCTCCAGTTTATTGATGAAGAGACTGAGACTAAGTAAGATTGATAACTAGTAACAGGAGCAAATTTGCAGTTGTTGTCATTCCAGAATGTCTGACATCAGGACCCACACTCTAAGTCATATGATAACTTGCCTTTCTACTTTGATTCATTATTTGAAGATTGTTTATTAAGTCTTACTCTATCTCAAGTCCCAGGGAAACAGTAGAGAATGAAATAGAAAAAATCTCTGCTCTCTTGTAGCTCACATTCCAGGGGAGAGATGAAAATAATGATGTGACTGCTGTCAGGTTCAAATACATAATCCAGTGTGCCTGGAACATAGAGGGGATGATTTTTTCTTTTAAGGGTTCCCTCCCTTACAATGTCAGAGAAAATAATTAATATTTGACAAAGAACTGAAAAATCAGAATGGATGGAATCCCAGACCTTGCCATTGTGAGTTCTGGCAAAAATGCAATTACATTCATGTTTAGTGATTAGAGGGAGGCAACGTACTGCTGCTCTGTGCATAACAACAAGCTAGTTAGAGGTGAATAATTCTGTATATCACATAATTTTTCCATAGTTTGAACCCTTATCCATCCAATCTCTGACATTATAATAGCTTTCATATTATATACTTTTTATTAAATTTATTAACTTATTAAAAATAAGTTTTTATAAACTTATTAACTGTATCATGTAAGATGTATTGATAATAGGATATAAAAATAAAATAGGTTTCTATCCTCAATTTATTTATAATCTAGGGTAGAAGGAAAACAAACCTCTAATAGATTATTTCACTAGCAGCTTTGTGGTAATATCTATAATTTTAAGGAAAAGTGCATGGACCGGCATGGATTTAGCAGGTTTTACTGTGTAGACTGGCTTCTGATGTTCACCAAGTTTTAAATTTATCATGAGGGGCCTCAGAAAGAACAAAATAACCTACTGAGAAGTATAGTTTTCTCCATCTACTATTGTTTCTTTTATGAATAACATAGAAATGACATGTTTAACCACAAGTAAAATTCATATTAATCATAAGTAAAAAAAAAAAAGTCACTGTACAGTGATTTTTTGATATACCAAAAATTTTATATACAGAAAAGTAAACACCAGGTAAAACAATAAGAATTAATTTTCAGGGTGTTTTTTTTGTTGTTGAGTCATATGTATTTTTTTCTGTAGGTTTACAATAAACAATTGATGTAACTATTTATGGATTATAATTGTTACTGAGCTTGTGCTACAGGTGGAACAGACACACATTTTTAAACTTAAATAGTGGTTCACTTAGAATTCAACCAACAGCTCATTATAGAACCTGCTGGTTATAGAACCTACCGCTGGGCTAGCTGGTGAGATCTATCTCTGATGTGCTGCTGCTGTTAAGTCGCTTCAGTCGTGTCCGACTCTGTGTGACCCCATAGACGGCGGCCCAGCAGGCTCCCCCGTCCCTGGGATTCTCCAGGCAAGAACACTGGAGTAGGTTGCCATTTCCTTCTCTAATGCATGAAAGGGAAAAGTGAAAGTGAAGTCTCTCAGTCATGTCCGACTCTTTGCGACCCCATGGTCTGCAGCCTACCAGGCTCCTCCATCCATGGGATTTTCCAGGTAAGAGTACTGGAGTGCGGTGCCATTGCCTTCTCCACTCTGATGTGCTAGTGCAACAGATAATGTGGCCTCTTTAGCCCTTATTTGGCTCAGATATGCCCTGAAGATCTTTTTGAGGAATACAGCATGATTTTTTAAAAATTTTATTAGGGTATAATTGATTTACAATGTTATTTTAGTTTCAGGTGTACAGTAAATGCATCTGTTATATAAGTACATTAATCCACTCTCTGTATTCTTTTCCCATATAGGACATTACAGAGTACTGAGCAGAGTTCCCTGTGCTGTACTGTTGCACCTTATTAGTTATCTATTTCATTTGTAGTAGTGTGTATGTGTCAATCCCAAGCTTCCATTTTATCCTTTCCTACCCTCTTACCCCTGGTGGCCATAGATTTATTTTCTATGCATGTAACTTTATTTCAATTTTGTAGCTCTTTATTATTATTTTTAAGATTCCATGTATAAGTGATATAATATGATGTTTTTGTTTTCTTTGTCAGACTTACTTCACTCAATATGAGAATCTCGGGGTGCATCCATGTTGCTAGAAATGGCTTAATTTTGTTCTTTTTATGACTGAGTAGTATTCCATTGTATATATGTATCACAACTTCTTTATCCATTCCTTTGCTGATGGACATTTAGGTTATTTCCATGTCCTGGCTTTGTGAATAGTGCTGTAGTGAACACTGGGGTGCATGTATCTTTTTGAATGATGCTTTTCTCTGGGTATATGCCCAGCAGTGGGATTGCTGGATCATATGGTAACACTGTTCTCAGTTTTTAAAAGAACCTCCGAACTGTTCTCCACAGTGACTATACCCCTTTGCATTCCCAGCAACAGTGTAGGAGGGTTTGAAAGGGGCATGATTTTTATTGTTAGATGACTATTTAATGTTTACATTCTCCATTATAAGCATACATTAGACAACTGCTGATGTAAAGATGTTGCTGGGTGACTGTATTTGGAAACAATCTGTTATTGCTGCAAAGGATAGAATTCTCAACCTATTTGTTGTGGTTGTAAAGAAAGACATGATGAATCTATATAGGCTGGCAAACAGGAGGAAGGATTACAACTATTATTTTAATTTAAAAAGTTTGTATTGGATTTATATTTTTTATAGTTGATCTCCAATGTTTGTTCACTTTAGGTATACAGCAAGGTGAATCAGTTATACATATATGTACTTTTTAAAAGATTCTATTCCCATAGAGGCCATTACAGACTATTGAGTAGGGTTCCCTGTGCTATACAGTAGGTCCTTATTAGTTATCTATTTTATACATAGTAGTATCTCTATGTCAGTCTCAATTTATCCCTCCCCCTACCCCTGTGATAACTGCAAGTTTGTTTTTTACAGTTATAACTCTATTTCTGTTCTGTAAATAGGTGTGTTTGTACCATTTTTTAAGATTCCATGTTTAAGTGATATCATATATTTCCTTCTCTGCCTGATTTATTTAACTTTAGTATAATAATCTCTAGGTCCAGCCATATCACTGCAAATGGCATTATTTCAATTTTTTATGAATGAGTAGTATTCCATTATACATATGTACCACATATTCTCTATACATTCCTCCATATAATTTTTATGTCGATGGAAGTATAAGCAGAATGAAGTAAATATTTACTCTTCTAGGTTCTATTTCAATTTTAAATTTTAACTGAATATTTTTACTTTGTGATGTATTTTTAGTATAGCAAAAGTTGGTTAACATTGCAGATATTGAAACTGAGATAAATTTTTTGACAATGGGGAAGTATTATTCCTGTGATGACATCATCGCTTGTGTAATAGAAATAAACAGGAAAATAGAATTCACTAAAAGCAAAACAAACCAGTAGATTCCTCCCAAACTAAAAAGAACTTTCTCATTTTTTTTTCTCACCACTACCACTCCATCATAATGAACATCTCTCTTTTTCACTTCGAAGTTAGAGGAGATGAAGACCCACAGATTGAGATGTGTTAATTGGTCAAAGTTATTTACGTAGTTCTAGACTTCTGACGTGCCCAGCAGCATGTGTCTACACACTGTCCTGTGTCGATATCCTGAGATTTACAGGTTAATCCTTTGACAGCCACATCTGAGCATCTACCCTCAGATATTAATAGGAAATATCAGTGGGAGTTCCTGAGCCACCCCTCAACCCAGTGCTTTTTTCAGAAAAACAGAGAACTCTTTCCAGGAAGCAAATATCTGAAATGCAGTGAATTAAATCTTCATTGACTTCTCATAATCCTCATGTCTCTCCAGAATAACTGGCTGAGGAAATTTAATGTTCTTCCAAGATTCAGTGAAACGCTACCCAACCAGTCATACATATCAAATGTGTTTGGACAAACCGATGCTTGATACCAACTGTTCATATGATGGACACTTCAAGGCTCCTTAAGGGTTGTTCTAGACAAGTAATACTAAGTATTTCATTCTGAACATTATTCTTTGGCACATTTGGAGATATTAGGAAGAAAAATGGATAATATTCTTCCCTAACAGCAATTATCATTCAGTTACAATACACTCTGTAGTAGCTTCATTTAATTTGTCCTATCGAGCTTTCTCTTCCAAGATGATTTATACTGATAAAATTTCTAACTAAAACCTTGTTTAGAAACTACTGAATTTATTTGAAAGCGTGCAAAGGACAAAATACAAGCCTGTCTCTCAGTTCATATTTGTCTAATCAAGGGAGAGGGATAACTATAACTTGTTTATTGGCAGGATATACTACAAACTATTAAGAAGAGGAACTTACTTATTTTAACTCAGGGCACTTCCCAGAAAGAGAAAGGAAAGATCATTATGTGGCCTAATGGAAAAGTTTTCTTACTTTTCCTTTTCCTGTGTGTCTATAGTTTTGATAGGATAAAGCTTTAAATCAAAACATTGATTTTCTTTTCTGGCTGTCACAACAATGCAGTGAATAAAATTACCTGTGAACTATTCTAATCAAGTAAGACGGTAAGTGTTGTGAGAGGGCATCAGAGGGCAGGCACATTGAAACCATAATCACAGAAAACTAGTCACTCTGATCACTCGGACCAGAGCAAGCCATGCTGTGTGGGGACACCCAAGATGGGCGGGTCATGATGGAGACGTCTGACAGAATGTGGTCCACTGGAGAAAGAAATGGCAAACCACTTCAGTATTCTTGCCTTGAGAACCCCATGAACAGTATGAAAAGGCAAAATGATAGGATACTGAAAGAGGAACTCCCCAGGTCAGTAGGTGCCCAATATGCTACTGGAGATCAGTGGAGAAATAACTCCAGAAAGAATGAAGGGATGGAGCCAAAGCAAAAACAATACCCAGTTGTGGATGTGACTGGTGATAGAAGCAAGGTCCGATGCTGTAAAGAGCAATATTGCATAGGAATCTGGAATGTCAGGTCCATGAATCAAGGCAAATTGGAAGTGGTCAAACAGGAGATGGCAAGAGTGAACATCAAGATTCTAGGAATCAGCGAACTCAAATGGACTGGAATGGGTGACTTTAACTCAGATGACAATTATATCTACTACTGCGGACAGGAATACCTTAGAAGAAATGGAGTAGCCATCATGGTCAACAAAAGAGTCCGAAATGCAGTACTTGGATGCAATCTCAAAAACGACAGAATGATCTCTGTTTGTTTCCA
>NW_011495070.1:5606138-5607032 GCF_000754665.1 Bison bison bison | reverse complement strand
TGGAAAGCAAAAGTAGAAAGTCAAGAAACACCTGGAGTAACAGGCAAATTTGGCCTTGGAATACAGAATGAAGCAGGGCAAAGGCTAATAGAGTTTTGCCAAGAGAACGCACTGGTCATGGCGAACACCCTCTTCCAACAACACAAGAGAAGACTCTACACATGGACATCACCAGATGGTCAACACTGAAATCAGATTGATATATTCTTTGCAGCCAAAGATGGAGAAACTCTATACAGTCAGCAAAAACAAGACTGGAAGCTGACTATGGCTTAGACCATGAACTCCTTATTGCAAAATTTATAGGTAAATTGAAGAAAGTAGGGAAAACCACTAGAACATACAGGTATGACCTAAATGAAATCCCTTATGATTATACAGTGGAAGTGAGAAATAGATTTAAGGGACTGGATCTGATAGATAGAGTGCCTGATGAACTATGGATGGAGGTTTGTGACATTGTACAGGAGACAGGGATCAAGACCATCCCCATGGAAAAGAAATGCAAAAAAGCAGAATGGCTGTCTGGGGAGGCCTTACAAATAGCTGTGAAAAGAAAAGAAGTGAAAAGCAAAGGAGAAAAGGAAAAATATAAGCATCTGAATGCAGAGTTCCAAAGAATAGCAAGAAGAGATAACAAAGCCTTCCTCAGCGATCAATGTAAAGAAATGGAGGAAAAAAAAAACAGAATGGGAAAGACTAGAGATCTCTTCAAGAAAATTAGAGATACCAAGGGAACATTTCATGCAAAGATGGGCTCGATAAAGGACAGAAATGGTATGGACCTAACAGAAGCAGAAGATATTAAGAAGAGATGGCAAGAATACACAGAAGAACTGTACAAAAAAGAACTTCATGACCCAGATAATCACAATGCTGTGATCACTCACCTAG
>NW_011495070.1:5605203-5606038 GCF_000754665.1 Bison bison bison | reverse complement strand
TGCTGTGAAAGTGCTGCACTCAATATGCCAGCAAATTGGGAAAACTCAGCAGTGGCCACAGGACTGGAAAAGGTCAGTTTTCATTCCAATCCCGAAGAAAGGCAATGCCAAAGAATGCTCAAACTACTGCACAGTTGCATTCATCTCACACGCTAGTAAAGTAATGCTCAAAATTCTCCAAGCCAGGCTTCAGCAATATGTGAACCGTGAACTTCCTGATGTTCAAGCTGGTTTTAGAAAAGGCAGAGAAACAAGAGATCAAATTTCCAACATCCGCTGGATCATCGAAAAAGCAAGAGAGTTCCAGAGAAAAATCTATTTCTGCTTTATTGACTATGCCAAAGCCTTTGATTGTGTGGATCACAATAAACTGTGGAAAATTCTGAAGGAGATGGGAATACCAGACCATCTGACCTTCCTCTTGAGAAACCTATAAGCATGTCAGGAAGGAACAGTCAGAACTGGACATGGAGCAGACTGGTTTCAAATAGGAAAAGGAGCACGTCAAGGCTGTATATTGTCACCCTGCTTATTTAACTTCTATGCAGAGTATATCATGAGAAACGCTGGGCTGAAAGAAGCACAAGCTAGAATCAAGATTGCCGGGAGAAATATCAAACACCTCAGATATGCAGATGACACCACCCTTATGGCAGAAAGTGAAGAGGAACTCAAAAGCCTCTTGATGAAAGTGAAAGAGGAGAGTGAAAAAGTTGGCTTAAAGCTCAACATTCAGAAAACGAAGATCATGGCATCTGGTCCCATCACTTCATGACAAATAGATGGGGAAACAGTGGAAACAGTGTCAGACTTTATTTTTTTGTGCTCCAAAATC
>NW_011495070.1:5602755-5605103 GCF_000754665.1 Bison bison bison | reverse complement strand
TCACTGCAGATGGTGATTGAAGCCATGAAATTAAAAGATGCTTACCCCTTGGAAGAAAAGTTATGACCAACCTAGAGAGCATATTCAAAAGCAGAGACATTACTTTGCCAACAAAGGTCCATCTAGTTAAGGCTATGGTTTTTCCAGTGGTCATGTATGGATATGAGAGTTGGACTGTCAAAGCTGAGTGTGAAGAATTGATGTTTTTCAACTGTGGTGTTGGAGAAGACTCTTGAGAGTCCCTTGGACTGCAAGGAGATCCAACCAGTCCATTCTAAAGGAGATCGGTCCTGGGTATTCATTGGAAGGACTGATGCTAAAGCTGAAACCCCAATACTTTGGCTACCTCATGCAGGGAGTTGAATCATTGGGAAAGACTCTGTTGATGGGAGGGATTGAGGGCAGGAGGAGAAGGGGACGACAGAGGATAAGATGGCTGGATGGCATCACCGACTCGATGGGTGTCAGTTTGAGTGAACTCCGGGTGTTGGTGATGGACAGGGAGGCCTGGTGTGCTGTGATTCTTAGGGTCACAAAGAGTCGGACATGACTGAGCGACTGAACTGAACTGATTCTAATCAGTTACTCAATGATTGACTTAAATTGACTAGAAAATAGTAATTTTTGCCATGGATATTTCGATACCTTGATGTTTCTATTTTCAACTTATTTGAAAGTAGGAAAACAGCTACTGATTAAAAGATTCAAACTAGAAATCAGTAATTTCATGTGATTTTTTTTAAACTAACCTCCATGACAATAAGATTAAAATTTCACACACATTGGTCTATATTTATCATAATGTTTCATTGGTCCTCTGGAGCAAGACTCAGAAAGGAAAATAGTTATTCCATAAAAGTATTATAATTATGACTTGTGACATCTTTCTGAGAAGTCTCAATCATCTTTTTTCTTTCTTGGATATCTAGGATGACAATTAAAGCAGTTTTATCTATTAAAAATGAAATGTTTTGAGGGACAAGATACACATATTTTTTAGAACACCTTGAAGTAAAATGAAAATATCGCAGCACTGTTTATAATAGCCAGGACATGGAAGCAACCTAGATGTCCATCAGCAGATGAATGGATAAGAAAGCAATGGTACATATACACAATGGAGTATTACTCAGCCATTAAAAAGAATACATTTGAATCAGTTCTAATGAGGTGGATGAAACTGGAGCCTATTATACAGAGTGAAGTAAGCCAGAAGGAAAAACACCAATACAGTATACTAACGCATATATATGGAATTTAGAAAGATGATAACAATAACCCTGTGAACGAGAGCAAAAGAGACAGTGATGTATAGAACAGTCTTATGGACTCTGGGAGAGGGAGAGGGTGGGAAGATTTGGGAGAATGGCATTGAAACATGTAAAATATCATGTATGAAACGAGATGCCAGTCCAGGTTCGATGCACGATACTGGACGCTTGGGGCTAGTGCACTGGACGACCCAGGGGGATGGTATGGGGACGGAGGAGGGAGGAGGGTTCAGGATGGGGAATACATGTATACCTGTGGTGGATTCATTTTGATATTCGGCAAAACTAATACAATTATGTAAAGTTTAAAAATTAAATAAAATTAAAAAAAAATAAAAAAAAATAAAAATATACACAGCAAAATACTATTGAGCCATAAAAAAAGAATGGAATTTTGTCATTTGCAACATGGATTGCCTTGGAGGATCTTACGCTAATGAAATAAGTCTCTCCCACTCCAGCTAGGGGAAGCCAGCTGCCATACCGTAAGGCCATGGAAGGGAAAGGACCTTATACTGAAAAACTGTGTTATCTGGTCAGCAGCTGCAAAGGATCCAGGGCCTACTAACGACCATGTGAGAGAATCTGGAACCAGATCCTTTAACTCTGGCCAAACACTGTCATGCATGCAGCCCTGTCTGAGAGCCAGCCTGTGGCTTCCCAAGACATCCTGAGCCAGAACCGCCAGGTAAGCTGCTCCCCAATGCCCGACACTCAGAAATTATGTGAGATAATAATGGGGGTGATTTTGTCCAACTGCTAAGCTTTGTGATGGTTTGTTACATAGCAATAACTAACTCATATTTTTAGTTAGTGATTTTGCAGTACCTTGATGGAGAGTATTCACTGATCAAGAAAGAAGGATAAAATGAAGTCATTCATGGCTAATCATGGAGAAGGCAATGGCACCCCACTCCAGTACTCTTGCCTGGAAAATCCCATGGATGGAGGAGCCTGGTGGGCTACAGTCCATGGGGTCGCTAAGAGTCGGGCACGACTGAGCGACTTCACTTTTACTTTTCACTTTCATGCTTTGGAGAAGGAAATGGTAACCCACTCCAGTGTTCTTTCCTGGAG
>NW_011495070.1:5600004-5602655 GCF_000754665.1 Bison bison bison | reverse complement strand
CAGTTTATTTATGATGAATACTCCACGTCTGTGACCCTGTCCAGTCAGAAGTTCTTTGAGACCATGCCTTCGGCCTTGGTCGTCTGAGAACAGAGTCCTCCTACTCAGCCGTCCTGCGAATGGCCCCGCAGACAGCACAGCAAACTGGCCCTGAGCCTGCCTGTCACCGCATCAGCCTCGGCCGGGTCCATCCCGGGGTGCGCGGTGCTCAGAACCGATGTGTGGGTGCGGGACTGCGCTTCTGTGGCCGGCGTGGGTCCCTGAGATCTCTGGGGTCTTTCAGCGTGTTGAGGGCGAGTCTGGGGGCTCCACCATGAGCAGAAGCACAGAAAGGCAAAGCAAATAGTCTCAGAGCAGGTTGCTCTACAACTTCCAATTCCTTGACTTGCAGTGTTTAAATCACCTGAAATTAGCCTGGCTAGGGTGGTGATGCCACCCCCGACTAGCTATGTGGTCCTTCATTAAAGTCGATGAACTTCAAAAAAAAAAAAAAGAAAAGAAAATACTACTTTAAGAATAAAACATGATTCCAGTTTAGTAATTGGTACTGAACTTTAAAATATACTAATTGTGAATAAGAATTTTCTAAAAAGATAGTTCACTTTTATTTTATAATCAACTAATTGTTATTTTTCAGTTGCTAAGTTGTGTCTGATTCTTTGCAATCCCATGAACTGCAGCACACCAGGCTTTCCTGTCCTTCACTATCTCCTGGACTCCACTCAAACTCATGTACATTGAGTTGGTGATACCACTCAACCAACTCATCTTCTGTCACCCATTTCTCTTCCTGCCCTCAATCTTCCCCAGCATCAGGGTCTTTTCCAATGAGTCGGCTCTTTGCACCAGGTGGCAAAGTATTGGAGCTTCAGCTTTAACATCAGTCATTGCAATGAATATTCTGGGTTGATTTCCCTTCGGATTGATTGGTTTGATCTCCTTGCTTTCCAAGGGACTCTCAAGAGTCTTCTCCAGCACCACAATTCAAAAGCATCAATTCTTCGGGTTCAGCCTTCTTTATGGTCCAACTCTCACATCCATCCATGACTGCTGGAAAGCCATAGCTTTGACTACACAGACCTTTGTCAGCAAAGAGAAATCTCTGCTTTTTAATATGTTGTGTAAGTTTGTCACAGCTTTTCTTCCAAGGAGCAAGTGTCTTTTAATTTCATGTCTACAGTCACCATCCACAGTGATTTTGGAGCCCAAGAAAATAAAATCTTTACTGCTTCCACTTTTCCCCCATCTATTTGCCATGAAGTGATAAGACCAAATACCACGATACTAGTTTTTTGAATGTTGAGTTTTAAGCCAGTTTTTTCACTCTCCTCTTTCACCCTTATCAAGAGGCTCTCTAGTTCCTTTTTGCTTTCTGTGTTAGAGTGGTATCTACATATCTGAAGTTGTTGATATTTCTTCTGGCAGTCTTGATTCCAGCTTGTGAGTCCTCCAGCCTGGCATTTCGCATGATGTA
Organism: Bison bison bison; assembly: GCF_000754665.1. Lineage (NCBI taxonomy): Eukaryota > Metazoa > Chordata > Mammalia > Artiodactyla > Bovidae > Bison > Bison bison. Next base: position 5,601,181 of record NW_011495070.1, on the reverse strand, counting down.
CTCTGTATATAAGTTAAATAATCAGGGTGACAATATACTGCCTTGATGTACTCCTTTTCTGATTTTGAATCAGTCTGTTGTTCCATGAGCTCATAGGTGAATAATTAAGTACATATTTAAATAAATATAATCTTCATTTAATTAATGAAAATATTACAAATAATTAAATTTTTCCCATGGAAAAAACGGGTTTTAAAAATATGGTTTCATCACCTTTAGCTCTCTGAGGTAAGAGTGTTTTAAAATCAGAGTTTGGATAACTCAAAAATTAGAAGAAAAAGTTATATGGAGTTTTTGTAACATTAATAAATACAAAGGAAGATGATGAGCAGACATTTTGAGTGTTTACTTTTGAGTACATTGAGTTGGATGTATGATATATGATATTTCATATGTTATAAAGATAGTATTTTCCACTTTCTACTACAGGAATAATGAGACACAGAGTTCAGTGTCATTTATGTGCAAGTGATTATACTCAGTAGTCATTTTTGAGAGTGATCAGTTTGTAAGTGGTAAAACCTTCTCATTGGTCTTAACATAGCCAGAGACATCATGGCTCTCTGACTCCCTTTCACCTGTCCCAAAGTAGCCACATTTTCAGCTGTTGAACCAATGTATTTTCACAATGGAACCAGTTCTGCTGGGTCCTTCCACAGGGTACCTTGCCCCCGAGGAAGTTTCTGGTATCCATGAGCATCAGATCAGATCAGATCAGTCGCTCAGTTGTGTCCAACTCTTTGCGACCCCATGAATCGCAGCACACCAGGCCTCTCTGTCCATCACCAACTCCCGGAGTTCACTCAGACTCACGTCCATCGAGTCAGTAATGCCATCCAGCCATCTCATCCTCTGTCGTCCCCTTCTCCTCCTGCCCCCAATCCCTCTCAGCATCAGAGTCTTTTTCCAATGAGTCAACTCTTCGCATGAGGTGGCCAAAGTACTGGAGTTTCAGCTTTAGCATCATTCCTTCCAAAGAAATCCCAGGGCTGATCTCCTTCAGAATGGACTGGTTGGATCTCCTTGCAGTCCAAGGGACTTGCAAGAGTCTTCTCCAATACCACAGTTCAAAAGCATCAATTCTTCAGCACTCAGCCTTCTTCACAGTCCAACTCTTACATCCATACATGACCACAGGAAAAACCATAGCCTTGACTAGACGAAACTTTGTTGGCAA
>NW_011495070.1:5597191-5599904 GCF_000754665.1 Bison bison bison | reverse complement strand
CTTCCAAGGAGTAAGCGTCTTTTAATTTCATGGCTGCAGTCACCATCTGTAGTGATTTTGGAGCCCAGAAAAATAAAGTCTGACACTGTTTCCACTGTTTCCCCATCTATTTCCCATGAAGTGGTGGGACCAGATGCCATGATCTTCGTTTTCTGGATGTTGAGCTTTAAGCCAACTTTTTCACTCTCCACTTTCACTTTCATCAAGAGGCTTTTGAGTTCCTCTTCACTTTCTGCCATAAGGGTGGTGTCATCTGCATATCTGAGGTGTTTGATATTTCTCCCAGCAATCTTGATTCCAGCTTGTGTTTCTTCCAGTCCAGCGTTTGTCATGATGTACTCTGCATAGAAGTTAAATAAGCAGGGTGACAATATACAGCCTTGACGAACTCCTTTTCCTAGCTGGAACCAGTCTGTTGTTCCATGTCCAGTTCTAACTGTTGCTTCCTGACCTGCATACAAATTTCTCAAGAGGCAGGTCAGGTGGTCTGGTATTCCCATCTCTTTCAGAATTTTCCACAGTTTATTGTGATCTACACAGTCAAAGGCTTTGGCATAGTCAATAAAGCAGAAATAGATGTTTTTCTGGAACTCCCTTGCTTTTTCCATGATCCATGAGCATACAAAATAAATAAATACATCTCACTAGTAAATGTCTCCTTATTAAAAAAAAGAAAGTCTTCTGGATGGACTTGTCACCAGAACTGTTCTCATGCTTGAAATCTGATATATGATGTTTTGATAACAGCAGTTTCGAGTTGAGAATGTTTTTTATTTGCTTGAAAAATTAACTACTGGACTTGTACCTCTTAAAAGTTGCCAAGTAACATGCGAAACCCATATTCTTGGTCCACCCCAGAATCTTACACCTTCCCTGCCTAGGAGTCTTAGGGATGAAATTAGGAAAGATTCGATAAGAATAACAGTGAATATGAGGACTGAATTAAAGTTAAAGATTGAATATGGGTTATATCTTTTACACATATTGCTTTGTATAAAAAATTATAAGGGCTTCCATTATGAAACATCTCATTATTTTGACATTCTACAAAAGGATAAATGATTATACAGCCTAGAAGCTCACAGGAACAATGTGGAATAAACTAGTGCAGGATCTAACAGGATACAGCCTTTTTTTCTGTTTCAAAATCTTTTTGGACTAATTTCTGGGAAAGTGTGCAAATTAAATGATAGTAATAGACATTTGTTCTTTCTGGTTTAAATGTGAATTCTTACAGCATTAAGTATCTTAAACAGGTTATTAATTATAATTTAGATGTTGCTTTGTGTAGATATTTTTTCATACTAAGATATTCTCTTCTTACTAAGTTGAAAATTAACAAATTTTATTGAATATGTTCCTCAATAGAAGGGGACTTGCTTAAGTTTTTGAATTGTTAATGTGATATAATATTTAATAACTTTCTAGTATTAAAGCATGCTTGACTTTCCACCTAAATTTACTTTTCTACAAATTGATTAAAATTTTTACACTGATAGTACAAGTAAAATAAACAATCTTTTCAGTGATATTTTCTCTCTCTTTTTCCTTTTTTTTAACCATTTCTTAAATTGAAGTACAGTTAATTTATAATGTGTTAGTTTCGGGTGTCCAGCAAAGTGATTCAGATATACAGGGTGGTGTTGGTTTAGTTGCTAATCGTGTCTGCCTCTTGCAACCCCATGGACCCTGCCAGGCTCCTCTGTATATGCCAGGCTCCTATGTATGTGTGTATGTATACATATATGTTATACACACACACACAGACACACACTTATGTATACACTTTTTCCTACTCTTTTCCATTAAAGGTTATCACAAGATATTGAATCTAGTTCCCTGTCCCTCTACAGTAGGTGTTTATTATTTTCATATTTTGTACTTAGTAGTGTGTATAATGTTAATCCTAAACTCCTGATTTATCTCTCCGCTGCTTCTCCCTTTGGTAATCAAAGTTTGTTTTCTATGCCTGTGAGTCACTTCTTATTTTGTAAATAAGTTCTCTTGTGTCATTTTGTTTAGATTCCACATATAAGTGGTATCATTTATATTTGTCATTTCTAAGTGATATTTGTCTTTCTGTGTCTGACTAACTTCACGTGGTATGATAAACTCTAGGTCCATCCGAGTTGCTGCAAGTGGCGTTATTTGATCAAGTTTATGGCTGAGCAATATTCTGTTATGTGTGTGTGTATACATGTATATGTATATATATACCACATCTTTATCCATTCATCTGTCAATGGACATTTAGGTTGCTTCCATGTCTTGGCTGTTGTAAATAGTGTTGCTGTGAACACTAGGGTGAATGTATCTCTTTGAATTAGAATTTTGTGATATCTCATTAGATTTGATTTGCAATTCTCTAATAATTAGCAGTGTTGAGCATCTTTTCATGTGCCTATTGGCCATCTGTATGTCTTTTTAGAGAAAGAATTATTTAGGTTTTCTGCACATTTTGGAGAAGTTGTTTGTTTTTTGATATTTATAAGTTATATGAGCTACTTTTATGTTTTAGAAATTAACTCCTTGTCACTAGCATCATCTCCAGTACTCTTGCTTGGAAATTCCCATGGATGGAGGAGCCTGGTGGGCTGCAGTCCATGGGGTCGCTAAGACCCTGACATGACTGAGCGACTTCATTTTCACTTTTCACTTTCACGCATTGGAGAAGGAAATGGCAACCCACTCCAGTGTTCTTGCCTGGAGAATC
>NW_011495070.1:5595793-5597091 GCF_000754665.1 Bison bison bison | reverse complement strand
GCCTGGAGAATCCCAGGGACGGGGGAGCCTGGTGGGCTGCCGTCTATGGGATCACACAGAGTCGGACACGACTAAAGTGACTTAGCAGCAGCAGCAGCACTAGCATCATTTGCAAATATTTCCTTTCAATCCATAAGTTGTCTGGTTTCTTCTTTTTTTTTTAATTTATGGTTTTCTTTGCTGTGGAAAAGCTTTTAAGTTTAAATTGGCCCCACTTGCTTATTTTGTTCTTATTTCCATTACTGTAGTAGATGGATACAAAAAAATCGTGCTGCAGTTTATATCAGGAAGTGTTCTGCCTGTTTTCCAGTAAGAGTTTTGTAGTATCTGGTGTTATATTTATGTCTTTAACCTGTTTTGAATGTACTTTTGTTTATGGTGTTAGAGAATGTTCTAATCTCATTCTTTTACATGTAGCTGTCCAGTTTTCCCAGAACCACAACTGATGAGACTGTCTTTTCTCCATCATATATTCTTGCCTCCTTTGTTGTAGATTAACTGTCCATAAGTGTGTGGGTTTCATTTTTGGCCTTTTTATCCTGCCGCATTGACCTGTGTGTTTGTTTTGAGCCAGTATCATACTCTTTTAATCACTATAGCTTTGTAGGATAATCTGAAGTCAAGGAGCATGATTCCTTCAGTTCTGTTCTTCTTTAACAAGATTATTTTGGCTATTTGGAGACTTTTTGTGTTTCCTTACAAAATTTAAAATGTTGTTCTAGTTCTGTGAAAAATGCCATTGTTAATTTGATAAAGATTTTATTAAATCTGTAGATTGCCATGAGTAGTATGGTCATTTCTAACCATACTGATTCTTCTAATCCAAAAACTCAGTTTATGTTACAATCTGTTTGTGTCATCTTCAATTTCTTTCATCAAAGTCTTATGTTTCCTGAGTACAGATCTTCTTCCTCCCTAGGTAGGTTTATTCCTAGTGTTTTTATGTGATGTTAAATGAGATTGTTTCCTTAATTTCTCTTTCTGATATTTTGTTGTTAGTGTATAGAATAGCAACAGATTTGTGTCTATTAATTTTGTATCAATGGCACCCCACTCCAGTACTCTTTCCTGGAAAATCCCATGGACGGAGGAGCCTGGTAGGCTGCAGTCCATGGCATTGCTAGGAGTCAGACACGACTGAGTGACTTCACTTTCATTTTCACTTTCACGCATTGGAGAAGGAAATGGCAACCCACTCCAATGTTCTTGCCTGGAGAATCCCAGGGACGGGGGAGCCTGGTGGACTGCCGTCTATGGAATCACACAGAGTCGAACAAGACTGAAGCGACTTAGCAGCA
>NW_011495070.1:5574280-5595482 GCF_000754665.1 Bison bison bison | reverse complement strand
GTTGGTTTTTTATGGCCTTTATTATGCTGAGATTGTTGTTGGTCTTCAGTCACTAAGTCATTTCCGACTCTTTGTGACCTTGTGGATTGAAGCACTCCAGGCTTCCCTGTCCTTCACTATCTCCCAGAGTTTGCTCAGACTCATGTCCAGTGAGTCAATGATGCCATCCAAACGTCTCATCCTCTGTTGCTCCCCCTTTCCTCCTAACCTCAATCTTTCCCAGTATCAGGGTCTTTTCCAATGAAGTATATTCTATGCCAATTTTCTGAAGAGTATTTATCATAATGAATGTTGAATTTTATCAAAAGCCTTTTCTGTATCTATTGAGATGATTATATGGTTTTTATTCTTCAGTTTGTTACTGTGGTATAACATATTGACCTATTTGTGGATATTGAACAATCCTTGCAGCCCTGGAATAAATCCCACTTGATCATGGTGTATGATCCTTTCAATGTATTATTATAGTCATTTTGCTAGTATTTTGCTGAGGATTTTTGCATCAGTGTTCATCAGTGATACCAGCCTATAATATTCTTTCTTTGTGATATCTTTGGTTTAATCAGGGCGATGGTGGCCTTATAGGATGAGTTTGGAATTAATATTTTCTTAAAAGGATTATTTTGCATAATACAGTAATTTGGGAAAGCTTGCTATATTTTTATTTTCAAATGCTATACATAAGGTGACAATTATTCCTTCTTTGAAAGTCTGAAAGACCTCATCCTAAAATATTTGGAGATAATTATATGATAAATGATTTTATTTCCTGTCACTGTCTAAGTTTCCACCTTCCATCCTCCCCTTTCTTCTTTTTGCTTTTTTAAAATTAAATACAGTATGCATAAACTGCATAAACATACATAACATATGTATACACACACACACATATATATATATATACACACACATACAGTTTATATTTCTCCTCTGTAAACGTATTAACTGGCTCAGAGTTTCTAAACTCTGTAGAAACTGAGTACCAGCACTGTAGAAACTTAGTACCAAATTTTTGTTGAAGGCAGCCCAACTGGGTATTGTGGAATATTCAACAGCATCAATGATCTCAATCTACTAGATTCTGGTATATTCATAGATTTTTGTGTGCACCCATCATCATTATCTAATTTTCAAATATTTTTAATGCCCTAAATACAAACCTTGCACTATTTAACAGTTTCAGCCGTCCGCCCCCTTGTTGCTGCTGCTGCTAAGTCACTTCAGTCGTGTCCGACTCTGTGCAACCCCATAGACGGCAGCCCACCAGGCTCTCCCAACCCTGGGATTCTCCAGGCAAGAACACTGGAGTGGGTTGCCATTTCCTTCTCCAATGCATGAAAGTGAAAAGAGAAAGTGAAGTCGCTCAGTCCGACTCTTAGCGACCCCATGGACTGCAGCCTACCAGGCTCCTCCGTCCATGGGATTTTCCAGGCAAGAGTACTGGAGTGGGGTGCCATTGCCTTCTCCACCTCCCCCTTGTTAGGCAGTCACTAATGTACTTTCAGTGGTATGGATTGGTATGGATTTGCCTGTTCTGAACATTTCATTATAAATGGAATCAGATAATGTATGGGTTTTTTGGTAACTGAATTTTTTGACATAATTGTCTTAAAGTTCATTCATACTATAGCATATGTCAGTATGCCATTCCTTTTTATCATCAAATAAAATCACTTTTATGTATATTTTACATTTTGTAAAATCCACTCATTGGTTGTGTAATAAAGAATCTGGCTTCATTTTTGATGTCGGACTCCTGGCACTTTTAAGTTCTACCCATCTGTATTTCCCTTCTGCTTCACAGCTGAGTAAGCTAATTAGAAAGTCCAGGTTCTCCCTACTTTGGTACTGGAGGGAAAAGTCCCATACACAGGGACTCACAACCCAGCCTCATCCCCTTGCAACTGTAAAAATTTCAAATCAGTCTCTGATTTGGACTGGAATCAGTCTCTGAATCTGGACTCTCTCAAGCCATTTTTGTACCCGCTCAGAAGTCATCTTGCTTACCCAAGAAAGCCTCTTTGTATGAAAATAGATTTTTCTGGACATCAGATGGTAAAGCGTCTGCCTGCAATGTGGGAGACCGGGGTTCGATCCCTAGGTTGGGAAGATCTTCTGGAGAAGGAAATGGCAACCCACTCCAGTACTCTTGCCTGGAGAATCCCACGGATGGAGGAGCCTGGTAGGCTACAGTCCATGGGGTCGCAAAGAGTTGGACACGACTGAGTGACTTCACTTTCACTTTCACTTTTCATTCTCTGTAAGAGGAATAACCAAATAATTTTCTTTTTGCTATCTCAATAGTGTTCCTTGAGGCACAAAATTTTATAATTTTGACAAAGCCCAATTTATTTACTTTTTTTTTTTGTGCTTCTGACAGCATACATGAGAAGGTTTTAGATAACCCAAGCTCATGAAAGTTCACTCCTATCTTGTATGAGTTTTATAGTTTTGTCTTTTAACTTTCGTTTATAATTCATTTTGAACTAAATTTTGTATATGATATGAAGGAAGGGCACAACTCCATTCTTTTGTATGTAGATATCTAATTGTCTAACTACTATTTGTTGAAAGATTTATTCTTTCCTCATTTGAATTGACTTCCCACATTTGTGAAAAATCAAATGATCATAAATGTAGGAGTTTATTTCTTGTCTTTCAGTTTTATCTCATTAATCCTATGCCAGCATCACATTTTCTTAATTAGTGTAGTTTAGTATTAAATTTTAAAACTTAAAAAGTAAGTCTTCCAACTTGTCCTTTTTCAGGATTACTTTGGTTATTCTATTCCCTTCCATCTCCATATGACTTTCAGAAATAACTTGTGACTTTCTGCAAAAGGAAAGCTGGAATTTTGATAAGGTTTACACTGAAGGAAAAGATTCATGTGGAGAATATAGTCATCTTAGCAATATTAACTTTTAAAAAGATAGTTTCTATTTTAAAACTATCTAAAATAACTTTTAAATAGAAATTTCCCTATTTATTTCTTTCAACAATGTTTTACAGTTTTTGGTGTACAAGTCTTGCATATCTTTTGCTAAATTTTTTTCAAACTAATTTTTTCTTTTTGATATTGTGCAGAAAAAAATAATTTTCCAGTTTTACTGAAGTACAATTAGAAAGTGTTTTCTTAATTATTTTTGGATTGTTCTTTGTTATGTATATAAATACAGCTAATTTTTTGTTTACTGATCCCACAACCTTTATTAGTTTGTTATTTTGTTTGAATAATTCTTCTGGTCATGCCTTGAGATTTTCTATACACAAGATAATGTTATCTATGGATAGAGATAGTTTTACCTCTTTATTTCCAACATGGATGCCTCTTGTTTCATTTCCTTGACTAATTGTCCTCCCTAGAACCTCCAGTACAATGTCAAATATAAGTGATGATACCAGACATCCTTGTATAATTCATTACTTTAGGAGAAAAGCATTTAGTCTTTTATCATTAAATATGATGTCATCTGTGGGATTTCAAAGATGTCCTTTTAGAGGTTGAGGAAATTTCCTTCCATTCTTAGCTTATTGAGTGTTTTATCATGGAGGGCTATTGCATTTTGTCAAATGCTTTTTCTGCATATTTTGAGATAATCACGCATTCTTGCTTTTAATTCTGTCAATATGGTATAGTACATTGGTTAATTTTCCAATATTAAACCAGATTTACATTCTTGGCATAAGTCCCATTTAGTCATGCTGTTTAATCATCTTTGTACGTGTTGGATTCTGTTTGCTAATATTTTTTGTGAGAATCTTGCGTTTATGTTCTTAAGGGATATTTCTCTCTTATTTTTGTGATATCATTGTCTGGTTTTGGTAACAGGGTAGAAGTGACCTTGGAAAATGAATTGGAACATGATTTCCCCTCTTCTATATTTTCATAGAGGCCCGGAAGGATTGTTATTAATTCTTATGTGAAAGATTAGTAGATTAATGAATGAGCAATCTGGTCCTGGGATTTTCTTTGGGGAAACTTTTAAAAAATTACTAATTCAATATATTTACTTGGTACATAGACCTATTCAGATTTTCTAGTTTCTGGAACAGTTTTAGTAGTTTATAATTTTCTAGGAATCTACTTCATCTAAGTTATCCAGTTTGTCTGAATGCAGTTGTTTCTAGTATTACTCTATAATTCCTTTTATTTCTTTAAGATCAGTAGTAATGTTTCTCATTACTGATTTTGCTAATTTGAATCTTCTCTCTTCTTGGTCAATTTAAATTAAGCTTTGTTATTATAAAAAAAAAAACACTAACTTTCTATGGGGTATGCATTCTCTTTTTTGCCATGGCTCATTTTTTTTTTTTAATAAAAATTGAATAATTAAAATAATAACAGTGACAATCTTAGAACTCAGATGTCTCCTTGGATTTGTTTGTTGTTATTTTTTGGTGTTGTTGCTCTTGCAGTTTGTTTTTAGTGATTTTACAGGAAAAATTCTCCAAAACCTACATCATTTTGTGATATGCTACCACTGAATTCTCTGTTCAGTTAGTTTAGTTGTCAACTAATAAATGAATAGAAATTTCCTTAAACACACTGAAAAACTCCCTGACCCCTCCCCTTGTCCTGTGTGTATGATCGGACATACTTTCATTACTCTGGCAGATTATAATTCTGCCTTAAACTACACATCTTTCTTGTACAGGGCCTTACAGTCAGCCAGAGTGAGAGTTTAAGACCTTCTCAAATATCTCATGGTCTTGTGCATGGCGCTGGATGTGCAAGTGACCATCTATACTGTCAGAAGTATTGGAGAGGTTTTCAAAGCCCCCTACGGACATCTAATTTTCTAGATTTTTCAAATACATTTTTTTTTCCTGTTTGCTCAACCTTGTTTCACTGCTTCAAGCAATTTGCAGTTTTAAATAATTGCTGTTGATTATTTTTGACAAATACCCTGGGGATAGGGTTTTTCTTCCTGAGTGAGCTGTGAGTCAGTTCAAATAAGGACAAGTTCTCAAGGCAACTGCCAGATGGATCAGATAGAATGAATTCTCTGAGGTAAGTCTTTCTGGAGAGATATAAACCTATTTTGCCTGCTCATGGCTTGTAGGCTGCTGGTTTTCACTACTTTGGTCATGAAGCTATTGATTTGCAAAGCTATCTCAGAGCTGTGGGAGGTGATTTTTACAATAGGATAAGTTTATATGCTGCAGAGCTCTCTGTTCTAATATGGGATCCAGTCTTTTTATTGAATAAATCTCCTCAGATTATTGCAAGCCTTTAGTTAGCTTCCAGAATTCAGAAAAAGTTGATTTAAAAATTTTTGTCATTGTTATTGCTTTTAAGAAGCAACAGATTTTTCTGTGATTTTCACTGTCATTTTGGAAGTGCTTCCTCTCTTTTTAAAGAATTTAGGAATTTTGTGTTTTTCTAGAAGTCATATAGTTTATTAAGAATTTTCATATAACTAGGATAAAGCAAACATTATTTCTTAGTGTTTATCCAATATAACATTGTATTTTATATATTTTAAAAAAATATTTATGTTCAGGTTCGATGCACGATACTGGATGCTTGGGGCTGGTGCGCTGGGACGACCCAGAGGGAGGGTATGGGGAGGAAGGAGGAGGGTTCAGGATAGGGAACACAGGTATACCTGTGTCGGATTCATTTTGATATTTGGCAAAACTAATACAATATTGTAAAGTTTAAAAATAAAAAAAATAAAAAAAAAGATTGCCAAGAGAAATATCAATAACTTCAGGTATGCACATGACATCACCCTTATGGTAGAAAGTGAAGAGGAACTAAAAAAAAAAAATTATGTTTATTTATTTATTTTGCTGCCCCAGGGACTTAGTTACAGCATGAGGATCTTTAGTTATGGCATGTTAGCTCTTGGTTGTGGCATGTATGATCTAGTTCCCTGAACAGAGATTGAACTGGGTCCCTTGAATTTTAAGCAGGGATTCTTTTTTTTTTTCTTTAGCAGGGATTCTTAATTGGAATCTTAGCTGGACTTAGCTGGACCACCAGGGAAGTTCTATTTTTATATTTCCTGATTGTGCTTTTTTCCCAATGAATTTCAATATTTTTATTTTTGATACACTTTTTCTTATAATTAGTATGTATTAATTTTAATTTTAATCACCTTGCCTTTTTTAAAATTTATTTTGATTATTAGTTCAGTTACTCTTCTGATTAAATAAAAATGGCCATATTCATACAAGAGTTTTCCCCAATAACTGTTCTTCTCTTCCTCAGTGATAGATCCTTGAATATTAATTGAGCAGATACAGCTCAGAATAAAGACAAAAATTTCCAACTATCCTTACAACGTGTTCATGTGGTAATTGCATGTGCAATTTCTGGGTCATGCCTTTGAAGGAAGCTGTTGTCTTTCTTCCCACTTTTTTTGCTCATTCTTTTTCTGCAAAGCAAACATGATGGCTAATGCTAGAACACACATTTTGGCGCAACAGGCTGGAAGGATACGGACTAAGCTCAGGTTGATATACTAATTCTGGATTTCTTATTTTCAGAATTTTTTATTTAATGGAAACGAGAGAAAATTCCATCTTGCTTAAACTACTGTTGTTATAGAGGTTCTGTCACTTACAGATGAAACTAATCCTAACAGAAACAATCCCAAAGTACTGGTTTGATTACATCCTATATGTTAAATGTAGTGTTACTTTTAATACTTTCCAAGAAATCTCATTTCTATGTGATTCTATTATTCGCACGGCTATTATTCAGGAAAGTCTCATTTTATTAAAATTGAAAAATAATTTTGGTTTAGATTTTGTAATTTATTTCTAAGTTTCTCTCTCTCTCTTTTTTTTTTTTTTTGCTATATAACAAGTAAAATTCTGCTTTTTGAAGCACATTATGGACATCTTTCTTGGTACAATAGTAAAAGGGCACATAAAATAAATATATCACACAGGGAGAAGATTTTGCCTGTGGAATGCCCATATAAGGAACTCTGTGACTGCTCTCCAGTGAAATAACCAGAGAAAATTAAGTTAAGTTAAAAACAACTATTCATTGTCTTTGAAAGTTATCCTTAGGGCATACAACAAATGAATGTGTGTATGCGTGTGTGTGTGCGCGCTCACACACACATACTTAGTCATGTCCAACTCTGTAACCCTATGGACTGTAGCCTGCCAGGCTCTTCTGCCATGGGATTTCCCAGGCAAGAATATTGGAGTGGGTTGCCGTTTCCTTCTGCCAATCCCTGACAAGTAACAGATGCTGTAGTTTAGGCAGGACAGGCTGAGAATACTCTTATATTTACTGTCAGTTCAAAGTGTGCATGAAAACTCAGTGGTGGAAAGAATCGTCTTTCAACCCATGGTGCTGGCACAACTGGATAGTCACAGGCAAAAGACTGAGGTTCAACCATCTTCATACCATATACAAAAATTAACTCAGATCATAGACCTAAGTATAATAGAACTATAAAGCTCAAAGGAGAGCATAGGAAATCAGCAAAGCATTTAAATAGATATTTCTTTAAAGATAATATACAGATAGTCAATAAGCACATAAAAAAGATTCTCAACAAAAGATGTTCCAGTGTTACTACAAAAATGCAAATCAAAACTGCAGTGAGAGACATATGCTTCACATATGTTTGAATCGCTGAAGAAAAGGCAGTAAATGTTGGTAAGAATGTGGAACAACTAGAAATTTTGCAATAAAAATGAATGAAATAATGAAAATGTGCTACAATTTGGATTTACCTTGAAAACATGCTAAGTGAAAAGAGTCAATCAAAAAATACAGATAATGTATGATTCATTTATATTGTGCTTTGCTTAGTTACTCAGTCATGTCTGAGTCTTTGCAACTCCATGGACTGCAGCCAGCCTGGCTCCTCTGTCCGTGGGGATTCACCAGGCAAGAATACTGGAATGGGTTGCCATGCCCTCCTCCAGGGATCTTCCCAACCCAGGAACTGGACCTTGGTCTCCGACGTGGTCAAGAATCCCAACTGAGCCACCAGGGAGGCTCTCATTAAATGTTAAGAATAAGCATATATATATATATATATATATATATATATATGGAAAGCAGATTACTGATTACCTAGAAATAAATACACAGCTGAATCACAGTGAATATATTATCTGAAAGAACACTTAACTTTTCTGTTTAAGCTACTGGGAATATTCTGAGGATATTTATTGGTTCAGCCAAACCAAGCCTATCCTGACTAATAAATCTGATACCATTATCTGTTAAAAGATTCTATGAGAATCTCTAAAATATTCTTCTACTAAAATACTATTTATAGATATCTTTATAATTTTGGAGACTGTATTTTTTTTAATTGTCCATGAGTCATGTGGAAAATAGAAGATTATTATAGCAATAAAGATCCTTTCTTCCTAGAGTATAAAATAAATACATAGTTTTCCAACATGTCTTAATCAGTTGGGGGCTGGTATAACAGAATGAGATAGATTTGATGGCTTACACAGCAAACATTTATTTCTCATAGTCGCGGGGGCACAAGTTTAAAAAAACCAGCTGAGAATGTCATCATGGTTGGTTTTTTGATGAATCCCCTCTTCCTGGTTTATGGATTACTTTCCTCCTCTTGTGTCCTCACAGAGCAGGGATTATTATTTTGCCTACCACAAATAGCATCCTTTAACTTTCTATGATGATGGTTCATTTTATGTGTCACACAACTGAGGGACTAACACACTAACTACACCACTAGGTACCCAGATATCATCGGGTCAGACATTATTCTGGGTGTGTCTGTGAGGGTGTTTCTGGATTGAATTAATATTTGTATTGGTAGTCTGAGTAAAGGAAATTGTTCTGTCTAATATGGGTAGGGCTTATCCAATCAATTGATGTGTAATTCCAGTCTGAGACTGCCTGAAACTGAAGGGCTGAGAACCAGGAAAGCCAGTGGTTTAAGCCCCAGTCTAAAAGCCAAGAGGCTCAAGACCCAAGAAGAGCCAATGATACAGTCCAGGTCCAAAGACCAGAAAGACCAATGTCTTACAATCTGTCAGGTTAGGGGAGTTTCCTCTTACTCAGCCTTTTGTTCTATTCATGTCTTCAGTTGATTATTCAGATCATCCAGGTGGGTCTAGTGAAATCCCAGGGATTTTTAACAGCGGAAGAGAGAGGCAGTGATAATCAGAGTCCATTGTTTCTGATGAGAAATTAGTCTTCATTCTTATTGTTAATATTACATGTGTAATTAACTTTTTCTTGGCTTCTTTTAAGATTTTCTTTTTATCTTTTGTTTCTAGCAGTTTGATTATGATATATTCAGATCTATATATGTCTTTTTATCCTTCTTGTTGTATACTGAGATTCTTGGAGCTGAAGGTAGTTGTTTTCTATCGAATTTTGGTTAGATATTTTGGTTATTGTTTCTTAAGTATTTTTGTTCCAGCGTTTCTGGAACTCTAGCCACATGAATGTTACATGATGTGTTGCAGTCTCTCTCATGGGTCATTGAGTTATGTGCAATCATTGTACTAATATTGTATTGTTATAATAAATACTATTTTATTATTTCTCTGTATGCTTAAGTTGGGATAGTTTCTATTTACTAGTCTGCAGTTTACTGATCTTTTCTTTTGCAGAAAGAATATAAGGTCTAAATATAAGGTTTCTATAACTTCTGAGATTCTTCATTGTTTAACTGATTATATACACCTTTTTTCTGGTCATTTTAAACATATTTATAATAGTTATTAAATATCACTGTCTAATTCTAATATCAAGATCCTCTTCAGATCAGCATCTATTGATTATGGATAATATTTTCCTGCTTATTTGCATAACTGAAATTTGATTTACCACTAGATGCTGTGGATGATATGCTGCAAAAACTTCATATATTTTTTTCTTAAAGAAAATTGACTTTGTTCTATCACACTATTAAATTTTAAATTGCCTTGCTCTGGTGGAAGCTGGATTGTAGGGTTTGTTAGAATAGCAGACCAATTTCAGTTTTGTACTTTAACATAGGGAGTGACTCTGAGTCCTTGGATATGTTCCTCCTTTTGAATGCGTTGTCCTTTCTAGGGTAACAGTGTTTATCAAGCTTCCTTAACTTGGTGGAACTTGATGGGGTCTGCAAACTATGCCCCAGGTACTGGGCAGCTGCTAAAAATTTCTGTTTAGCTCTTTAGCTACCAGGTACTGCTTTCTGTTGGATTCTTGAGAATCTCTTTTGTGTTTACACAGATTAAGAGTCAGCTAAAGATTTGGCGGAAATTTACATGCTGATTTTAGAACTGCACAATCTACAGTTAGCTCTTTACAAGATTGCGCATTGCAATTTTCACTTCTAGAAACACCAGTATCCAACTTTTGACAGTGTCTCAGCCCTGGGAGACTTTAGCTTTCTTCTCCAAGTACCATACAAACCAGGTCATGCTTTCATGGCCCTGGATATCAATAAGTATGATTTTCTTTTCTCCTGTGAGCCACACCTACTCCCCCCCTCTGCCATTTCTGCTACACTTTGTTCTTTCTCCAGTAACTTTCGACAGTTGTCTTTATATTTTTCCTTAATGAGGTTTTCATTGTTATTTTCTGGAATTTCAATGCTAGACAGGCTGATATATCGTTCAGTTCAGTGCAGTTCAGTCGCTTAGTCATGTCTGACTCTTTGCGACCCCATGAATTGCAGCACACCAGGCCTCCCTGTCCATCACCAACTCCCGGAGTTCACCCAGACTCACGTCCATCAAGTCAATGATGCCATCCAGCCATCTCATCCTCTGTCGTCCCCTTCTCCTCCTGCCCCCAATCCCTCCCAGCATCAGAGTCTTTTCCAATGAGTCAACTCTTCGCATGAGGTGGCCAAAGTACTGGAGTTTCAGCTTTACCATCATTACTTAAGCAAAATTCATGGAGAAGGCAATGGCACCCAGCTCCAGTACTCTTGCCGGGAAAATCCCATGGATGGAGGAGCCCGGTAGGCTGCAGTCCATGGGGTAGCTAAGAGTCAGGCACGACTGAGCGGCTTCACTTTCACTTTTCACTTTCATGCATTGGAGAAGGAAATGGCAACCCACTCCAGTGTTCTTGCCTGGAGAATCCCAGGGTTGGGGGAGCCTGGCTGCCGTCTATGGGGTCGCATAGAGCTGGACACGACTGAAGCAACTTAGCAGCAGCAGCAGCAAGCAAAATTTACAGTTTTTTTTTAAATTAAAAAAATAATTATCTGATCAAGCAGTTATTTTATCAAGCACACTAACATAAAACAGTGTTTTAAAGACTTGTCTAGTATGACAGCAGAAACATAGGTAGCAAAGAAAGATAGATAAACTTATCAAAATTAAAGGTTTTGTGTATCAAAAGACATTATCAAAAGAGCAAAAACACAGCCCACAGAATGGGAGAAAACATTTGGAAACCATGTATCTGATATGGGAATAATATCCAGGATATAGAAAGAACTCATATGACTCAGCAACAAAACAAACAACACAGTTAAAAAATATGCAAAGGATTTAAATAGACATTTTTCTACAAAGAATATGTACAAATGGCCAAGAGCATGAAAAGATGCTTAACGTCAGTAATTATAATGGAGATGAAAATCAAAACCTCAATTAGATATCTCTTCATATTCATTAGAATGGCTATAAACAAACAAAAGATAGAAAATAAAAATGCTTACATGAATGTGGAGAGATTGGAACCTCATTCACATTTGGTAGGAATGTAAAATGATACAAATCCTGTGAAAAATACTTGGCAGTTTCTTAAAAATTTAACACAAGTTATCATATGATCTGGTAATATCCTAGGTATATACCCAAAAGAATTGAAACCAGAGTCTCAAATAGATATTTGTATGCTATTGCTATTGTTTAGTTAAGAAGTCATGTCAGACTCTTTGTGACCCCATAGACTATAGCCTGCCAGACTCCTCTGTCCATTGGGTTTTCCAGCAAGAATGCTGGAGTGGGTTGTCATTTCCTTTTCCAGGGGATCTTCCCGACCTAGGGATCAAACTTGGGTCTCCTACTTGGGAGGTGGATTCTTTACCACTGAGCCACCTGGGAAGCCAGGTACTTGTATACTGTTGTTCATAGCAGAATTATTCTAGCTAAAAGGTGGAGACAACCCAAAAGTTTATCAGCAAATGAACTGATAAACAAAATGTGCTGCTGCTGCTGCTAAGTCACTTGAGTCGTGTCCGACTCTGTGTGACCCCAGAGAAGGCAGCCCACCAGGCTCCCCCATCCCTGGGATTCTCCAGGCAAGAGCACTGGAGTGGGTTGCCATTTTCTTCTCCAATGCATGAAAGTGAAAGGTGAAAGGGAAGTCACTCAGTTGTGTCTGACTCTTCATGACCCCAGGGACTGCAGCCTACCAGCCTCCTCTGCCATGGGATTTTCCAGGCAAGAGTACTGGAGTGGGGTGCCATCACCTTCTCCGAAACAAAATGTGACACATACATAAAATGGAATGTTGTGTATGTTAGTCACTCAGTCATGTCTGACTCTTTGCAATCCCATGGACTGTAGCTTGCCAGGCTCCTCTCCATGAAATTCTCCAGGCAAGAATACTGGAATGGGTTGCCATTCTCTTCTCCAGGGGATCTTCCCAACCCAGGGATTGAACCCAGTCTCCCACATTGCAAGCAGATTCTTTGTCATTGGTGTTCCATTGCCAAGTCATGTGCAACTCTTGGAGACCCCATGAACTGCAGCATGCTAGGCTCCCCTGTCCCTCACCATCTCCTGGAGTTTGTCCACGTTCATGTCCCTTGCATTGGTGATGCCATACAACCATCTCATCCTCTGTTGCCCCCTTATCCTTCTGCTTTCAATCTTTCCCAACTTCAGGGTCTTTTCCAGTGAGTCAGCTTTTTGCATCAGGTGGCCAAAGTATTGGAGCTTCAGCTTAAGCATCAATTCTTCCAATGAGTATTCAAGGTTGATTTCTTTTAGGATTGACCGGTTGGATCTCTTTGCCGTCAAGGAACTCTCAAGAGTCTTCTCTAGCACCACAATTTGAAAGCATTAAATCTTTGACACTCTGCCTTCCTTATGGTCCAGCGCTCACAACCATTTGTGACTGCTGGAAAGACCATAGCCTTGATTATACAGACTTTGTTGGCAAAGTGATGTCTTTGCTTTATGGCATACTGTCTAGGTTATTCTCTACCACCTAATTATTTTGGCCATTTAAAAAATGGTAAAATTCTGGTACACATAGATGAATCTGGAAGTCATTATAAGTGAAATTAAAAAGACTTGAAAAGACAAATATTGTGAGATTCCAGTTACATGAGGTCCCTAGTATAGGCAAATTCATAGAGATAGAAACTAAAATAGAGGTTTTAGGGGGCTATAGAGAGGGGGTATGAGGAGTTATGACTTAATGAGCACAGAATTTCTGTTTGAGATGATGAATAAGTTCTTGAAATTGATAGTGGTAGTGGTTACAAAACATTATGAATGTACTTAATCTCACTTAAAATGTTTAAAATGGTGAAGTTTTTATCATGTGTATGAGACCACAATTAAAAAAATAATCTACCTTTAAAATGTGAAGACTTCTTGCAAGTGAGAATATTCAATGATAGTTGAACAAATTGAATAGTGTTTACACCCAGAGAAGCATTGTAAAAAGCAAGTAGAAAGCCAACCCAAACCATCTTGTGAAAATAAGAAAATATTTGGTGAGATATACTTCTGAATTCAGAGAAGGCAATGGCACCCCACTCCAGTACTCTTGCCTGAAAAATCCCATGGACGGAGAAGCCTGGTAGGCTGCAGTCCCTGGGGTCGCGAAGAGTCGGACACGACTGAACAACTTCACTTCCACTTTTAACTTTCACGCATTGGAGAAGGAAATGGCAACCCACTCCAGTATTCTTGCCTGGAGAATCCCAGGGATGGGGGAGCCTGGTGGGCTGCCGTCTATGGGGTCGCACAGAGTCAGACACGACTGAAGCAACTTAGCAGCAGCACTTCTGAATTATGTCGTGTCACATTGCTCCGAATGTATTTAAGTTCTTGTAGAAATAGTATGTGTCTTATTCTGACCCACACATTCATATTTGCTTGACAATGTTTCAGATTCATATTTCTTTTATGCATATGATTTTATTTTCTTTTTGCCCTTCCACATAAATTTACATCAGTAAAAGTCCCTCCACGTGGATTCACACATGTTTGACAGGTTTGTTATTGTTCAGACGCTAAGTGGTGTCCGACTCTTTGCAACCCCATGAACTGCAACATGCCTGGCTTCCCTGTCCTTCACTACCTCCCAGAGTTTGCTCAGACTCATGTCCCTTGTGTCAGTGATGCCATCTATCCATCTCATTCTCTGTCACCCACTTCTCCTGTCCTCAGTCTTTCTCAGCATGAGAGTCTTTTCCAGAAAGTCAGCCTCTTCCCATCAGGTGGCCATAGTATTGGAGTTTCAGCTTCAGCATCAGTCCTTCCAGTGAATATTCAGGGTTGATTTCCCTTAGGATTGACTGGTTTGATCTTCTTGCTGTCCAGGGGACTCAAGAGTCTTCTCCAACACCACAATTCTAAAGCTTCATTCTTTGGTGCTCAGTCTACTTTACGGTACAGCTCTCACATTTGTACATGATTACTGGAAAAATCATATCTTTGACTCTATGGACCTTTGTTGGTAAACTTATGTCTCTGCTTTTTAATACACTGTATAGGCTTGTCATAGCTTTTCTTCCAAGGAGTAAGCATCTTTTAATTCAGTGTATGCAGTCACCATCTGCAATGATTTTGGAGCCCAAGAATATAAAAATCTGTCACTGTTTCCACTTTTTCTCCATCAATTTTCTATGAAGTAATGGGACCAGGTGCCATGATCTTAGTTTTTTGAATGTTGAGTTTTAAGCCAGCTTTTTCACTCTCCTCTTTCTCCCTCATCAGAAGACTCTTCAGTTCTTCATGACTTTCTGCCATTAGAGTGGTATTATCTGCATATCTGAAGTTGATATGTCTCCTGGAAATCTTGATACCAACTTCTGAGTCATCCAGCCTGGCATTTCACATATAAGTACTCTGCATATAAGTTAAAAAGCAGGGTGACAATATAGAGCCTTGCTGTACTCCTTTCCCAATTTTGAACCAGTCTGTTGTTTCATGTCCCCTTCTAACTATTGCTTCTTGACCTTTATACAGGTTTCTAAGGAGGCAGCTAAGGTAGTTTGGTATTCCAATCTCTTTAAAAGTTTTCCAGTTTGTTGTAATTTATGCAGTCCAAGTTTTAGCATAGTCTGTGAAGCAGAAGTAGATGTTTTTCTGGTATCCCCTTGCTTTTCTATGATCCAATGGACGTTGCCAATTTGATTCTCTGCCAATTTGGTTCCTCTGCCTTTTCTAAATCCAGCTTGCACATCTGGAAGTTCTTGGTCCATGTACTGTTGAAGCCTAACTTGAAGGATTTTGAGCATTACCTTGCTAGCATGTGAAATTAGCGTGATTGTATGGTACTTTGAACATTCCTTGGCATCATCCTTTTTTGGAACTGGAATGAAAACTGTCCTTTCTAGTCCTGTGGCCACTGCTGAGTTTTCCAAATTTGCTGATATATTATGTGCACCACTTTAACAGCACCATTTTTAAAGATTTGAAATAGCTCAGTTGGAATTCCAACACCTCTTATAGCTTTTTTTCATAGTAATGCTTCCTAAGACCCACTTGAGTTCACACTCCAGGATGTCTGGCTGTAGGTGAGTGACCACACAACTGTGGTTATCCAGGTCATTAAAACCTTTCTGACTGGTTTTACAATAGTGTTTATGTATTGTGCAATTGTAGTAGAGAGCCTGGTGGGCTGCCGTCTTTGGGGTCACACAGAGTTGGACATGACTGAAGTGACTTAGCAGCAGCAGTTCATATAACTAGATATAAAATAAGTCTTGTTTTGGTAGGTTATCAATCCTATTCTTGTATTATATAAATGTTTTTTTAGATATATGATTAATTAATGCTTAATGAAGACACTTTTTTGGATTGACTCTTTTTACCCTTAGTAACTGCTATGGCTACCCGAGTCATCCAAACTCTTTGGCTATTAATTTTCCAGTAGTTCTCCAACTATTAGCTCCATTTGTTTCCATCTAGTCTCTTGCAGCTGCTAAAGAGTATTTTTGGTTGTTATTATAAAATCTGATAGATGTACTTAAAAGCTATTTAGTAGATTTCTACTTCAGAAATAACTCAAATATTTGATAGAGTGCACAAGGGGCATTGTACATATGGAAGTGCCTTCTTAGTTCTTGTCACTCTATTGTTCCTTTAGTGTCTTTGTGTTCACCTATGCGATGGACATGAGTTTGAGTAGGCTGTGGGAGTTGGTGATGGACAAGGAAGCCTGGTGTGCTGCAGTCCACGGGATCGCAAAGAGTCGGACACAACTGAGCAACTGAACTGAACTGATCTCAATTTTTATCCTTAGGGAGCCTCTTTCCATTAAGCATATCTCTCTTTTCTTCTTCATTGTCATGTAATTCCACTTTGAATTCTGTCCACAATTTAGTATTTCCTGACAAGGAGCTTACTCTTTAGAGGAGTGTTTCTATAACTTACGCAATGTTTTTAAAAAATCCAAGACTATTATCTCATTCTTTTATTTCTCATATATTCTATAACATTGAATTGTAGCTTTAGGTTAGAAGAATATGAAAAATAATCACTGTTATTCAGTCACTCAGTTGTGTCTGGCTCCTTATGACCCCATGAACTGCAGCATGCCAGGCTTTTCTGTCCTTCCCCATCTCCTGGAGCTGGTGCAAACTCAAGTGCATTGATTCTGTGATGCCATCCAACCATCTCATCATCTGCTGTCCCCTTCTCTTTCTGCCTTCTATCTTCCCTAGCATCAGGGTCTTTTCAAATGAGTCGGCTCTTCACATCAGATGGCCCAAGTATTGAAGCTTCAACTTGAGCATTAGTCCTTCCAATTCAGGGTTGATTTCCTTTAGGATTGACTGGTTTGATCTCCTTACAAACCAAGAAACTCTCAAGAGTCTTCTCCAACACCACAGTTCAAAGGCCTCAATTCTTCGGCACTCAGCCTTCTTTACGGTCCAGCTCTCACATCCATACATGACTACTGGAGAAATCATAGCTTTGACTAGATGGACCTTTGTCTCTGCTTTTTAATATACTATCTAGTGATGTCTCTGCGTTTTGATATACTGTCTAGGTCTTTCCTGGCTTTTCTTCCAAGGGGCAAGCGTCTTTTAATTTCATGGCTGCAGTCACCATCTGCAGTGATTTTGGAGCCCAAGAAAATAAACTTTCTTACTGTTTCCATATTTCTCCACCTTAGGTTAGAAGAATATTAAATATAATCAATAATATTTATGATTGCCAAATTTTGCTAATGAAAATACAAGACACCCTGTTAAGTTAGAGTCTGAGATTTATAACAGATACATGTTTTTAATATAAGTATATTCATTGCAATATTTGGGACATATTTATACAGAAATTTTTGGATTTTTTTTTCAATATAAAATTAACATTTAACTGGATGTCTTACGTATTTTTATCTGGCAATCCTACTGATAATCATACCTAAGATAAAGATAATATCAATTTCCCTCAGGGTGATAATTTTTCTGAAACTTATGATTTCTAAATTTCAAAGTATTTCTCATGGCAAATAATATTCAGATTTAATACTTTCCAATGAACAGCTCTATAGCAAGCTCTTAAAACATTTTAAAAGGTCAGTATTATATTGTCATTAGAACATTTCCTGAGTTTTTTCAGTGAGTAAGTCATAATTCTTTTAAAAATCTGCAGTTTTATGTATGTGGAATTAAAATGAAGAAGCAAAGAAATATGAATCATAGCTATCACTAGATTTGTTGAATTTCATATAACATGTATGCAAATATGTTTCCATTTTGTAAAGAATAAAGCAAAGCCTGCAAACATTTTTATAGAACTACATTGTTTTAGAAAAATAGTTTTTATCATGAAAATTAAGACCTATGTGCACATCAACTTTGAAACAGATTTTCCCCTCCCCAAATTTGGCTTTTTAGAGCTAAAAGTAAAGGGCTTCATAGCTCTTTCATATCATGTACTCTAAACATGTACAGCCTAAAGCACAATTTTACAGCTAAATTTTAAGCCCCTGTGAAATGGGGTTTCTAATGGAAATGCTGACAGACTGCTAGCTGCAGGGATATCGCAGGCACCATTATAATAAATGGGTCTGAGGGAGACATGATACAGGCCCCCAGGTAATTAATGGCAAGAGTAAAATAAAATATAGGCACACTATCCCACTGAGAGCATGACGCAATGGAAGAAACTTGTAATAAAACACAAAGAATGTCTTCAGCAAAGAACTGTGAGCAAAGACTTGTAAAATAAATCATGAGCTGGGACTGTAGCTATAAGCAGTCATTGCATATTCCTTTATAATTAGGATTTTTTAAGAACACACCATAAAAATCATTTTTTGGCTAAGGAAAATTACTCTGTGTAATGGATTGAGAAGTCAGTGAAATATAAACTCAACTACTCAAGCAGCTAATAATAACTAGGGCTTTCCATTTGGTAAGTCTAGCTGTAAAAAGTCCAAGATTGTGGCTCCATTTTTTAGAAGAAATAAGTGTCATGTATATTCTTAAACTCTGGAGACCAAGAAGGTTCTAAGAACTTTGGGCCATAATTCTCCTTTACCTTTGGAATCTGTAGTCATTTTTGGTTCATTGTTTTGTTTTGTTTTAATTAGAGGATAGCTGGTAACAAGTTAAGTGATTGAAATCAGCTTTAACTTCATCTCTGCATAGGACTACAGCTTAGTCATTGTCTTCCAGACAGTCAGTGTTTTTAAGTCTACACCTGTTCCTTTCTGGGCTAAAATGTGTTTTAGAAGATAGAACACACAGGTTTAAAACATTACTATGCAGCTGGAAGGATACATGTTGGGATTGTGTGGTGGGTGGGTAGGACAGGAAAAAAAGAGGAGGGAAGGAGTAAGAAAGGAAAGGAGGAGGAAGGAAGGAGTTGAGAAATACTGAATCACTATGACAGATTATTGACCTAAACTTTCTAAAAGATTTCCATCAATCCTCTGTCTTGTTTCCTTGCCTCAGGTTGGCAATCAATTAATCCTCTATGTTAAATGAAATGACTGAGGCCCCAGAGTTTGGATGATTCACCAAGGTCTCAAAGCCAAGAAACTGGAGGAGTAATGACAAATATCAACTACTTCTTCCACTAAAGTTTTTCCATTTTAATATATTGCCCTTGTAATTTCAGAAAAGAGTACAATTTTTGCCTGGGTTAGAGATATTCTCAATTGATTTATAAGCATAAATTTGGGCTGAATTATTCAGATAAGCTGGCTTCTGCTAAGAATATCTACATAGATATTGTTATTTCCTATGCATAAAAAGTGCCTTCAATAAAAACAAACTACCATTATGTTCTTATCAGTTACTTACTAAAGAAACTGTTTTACCTAATAGTGATTTTTATATTTCCTTTTTTTCTAGTAAAATTTGTAAAATTGCTTAAAGACTCTTACATTTTTGAAACTGGTTATTCTTTTCTTTTTTTCCCTTTCTTATTTGACCTATGAAAGCTGTCACCTTGATAATGTTTCTGAATCAGATGCTCTGAGATGAAGAAAGAATAGCCTATGAAAAATTCATCAATTCTATATGATTATGGAAAAATTGTGAAATTTATAGTAATATACTTCATTTTTATTTGTTGGTTAAGTGATTGATATTACTATTTTTGATTTCTGGGTTACTAGAATTATAAATTTGGAGCTGGAATGGTGATAACTAGATTACTTTCAAATTATTTAACTTAAGAATAATGTGAAAATATGTATTTTGAAATTCATATTTTAATATGAATTTTAGACCTTGTAAGAATGTAAGGAAACTTCTTTAAGATGAAAAACAAGTTGAATACAGGGATCTAGGGAGATGAGCAGATGAGATGAGAGAATCTATAAACTCTGGGCACCTTGTACTTCTCTTTGATAGCTACATGAAGTGTCAGTTGCAGGAGGCAAAATCTTGACCCACTCAACAGAATATTGGCTAGGAAGCATGTAATAAGGGCCAAGGGGGTATACTCTCAGTGAATGAATGAATTTGAAGGAGGCCCACCGTACAGAGAGAAGCAGTAGGGAACCTGGCCTCTCTTTCCCAAGTGGAAAAAATTTATTTCCCATGAAATTACTTCATGGAATATTTATAAAGCAGCTTTCATGTGAATTTGTAGCCCAAGCACACATGGCCTTTGTGATCCAGAATACCTTCATTCCAGTATTTAGCTGTAAGTGATCTCTGATATGTAAAGAATTATACTGTTATAAAGTCCACTATATAACGAGTGGACTCCCTGTATCTCAGGTTTTTTAATTTCTTCACATTAGAGTACATTTATTAAAGTTCCCAATCAATAAACCAAGTTCTAAGTCTCATAAGATCATCAAATAATAACTAATAATTTGGCTTCAAATTTTAAAATTATATTCACTTCTGGCTTCCCTGGTAGCTCAGCTGGTAAAGAATCCGCCTATTTGCAGGAGACCCCAGTTTGATTCCTGGGTCGGGAAGATCCCCTGCAGAAGGGAATGGCTATCTACTCCAGTATTCTGGTCTGGAGAATGCCATGGACTGTAAAGTCTACGGGGTCACAAGGAGTCTTATGTGACCTTCACATCTGTATTTTTTATTGATATAAACCAGTGGGAAATCTTTCAATTATTAGTGTCTGATTGGAGTTTCTTAAGTAAAATGACAATTTGCATTATCCATGTTTATATTAATCAGATCAGATCAGATCAGTCGCTCAGTCATGTCCGACTCTTTGTGACCCCATGAATCACAGCACGCCAGGCCTCCCTGTCTATCACCAGCTCCCGGAGTTCACTCAGACTCTTGTCCATCGAGTCAGTGATGCCATCCAGCCATCTCATTCTCTGTCGTCCCCTTCTCCTCCTGCCCCCAATCCCTCCCAGCATCAGAGTCTTTTCCAATGAGTCAACTCTTCGCATGAGGTGGCCAAAGTACTGGAGTTTCAGCTTTAGCATCATTCCTTCCAAAGAAATCCCAGGGCTGATCTCCTTCAGAATGGACTGGTTGGATCTCCTTGCAGTCCAAGGGGCTCTCAAGAGTCTTCTCCAACACCACAGTTCAAAAGCATCAATTCTTCGGCGCTTAGCCTTCTTCACAGTCCAACTCTCACATCCATACATGACCACAGGAAAAAC
>NW_011495070.1:5564693-5574180 GCF_000754665.1 Bison bison bison | reverse complement strand
ATCAATTCTTCGGCGCTTAGCCTTCTTCACAGTCCAACTCTCACATCCATACATGACCACAGGAAAAACCATAGCCTTGACTAGACGGACTTTTGTTGGCAAAGTAATGTCTCTGCTTTTGAATATGCTATCTAGGTTGGTCATAACTTTCCTTCCAAGGAGTAAGCGTCTCTTAATTTCATGGCTGCAGTCACCAACTGCAGTGATTTTGGAGCCCAGAAAAATAAAGTCTGACACTGTTTCCACTGTTTCCCCATCTATTTCCCATGAAGTGATGGGACCAGATGCCATGATCTTCGTTTTCTGAATGTTGAGCTTTAAGCCAACTTTTTCACTCTCCTCTTTCACTTTCATCAAGAGGCTTTGTAGTTCCTCTTTACTTTCTGCCGTAAGGGTGGTGTCATCTGCATATCTGAGATGTTTGATATTTCTCCCGGCAATCTTGATTCCAGCTTGTGTTTCTTCCAGTCCAGCGTTTCTCATGATGTACTCTGCATATAAGTTAAATAAACAGTGTGACATTATACAGCCTTGACATACTCCTTTTCCTATTTGGAACCAGTCTGTTGTTCCATGTCCAGTTCCAACTGTTGCTTTCTGACCTGCATACAAATTTCTCAAGAGGCAGATCAGGTGGTCTGGTATTCCCATCTCTTTCAGAATTTTCCACAGTTTATTGTGATCCACACAGTCAATGTCTTTGGCATAGTCAGTAAATTTTTAACTATTTTTATCAATTTAAATATAACATATAATTTTGCTTTTAATTTAGAAATCTGATAGCTTGTGTAAAAATACTGAAAATTCATTTTCTTTGACCATGATTAATTCAATTACTTTTACAGATTAAAGTCTTCCTTAATATATTATATCACTTAAATAGTTGATCACAT
This sequence comes from Bison bison bison, assembly GCF_000754665.1. Taxonomy (NCBI): domain Eukaryota; kingdom Metazoa; phylum Chordata; class Mammalia; order Artiodactyla; family Bovidae; genus Bison; species Bison bison. The sequence continues at coordinate 5,573,287 of NW_011495070.1, read as the reverse complement.
TTATAAAATATATTTCAAACTATAGTCACAGATTTAATACATCTGAATCTCTCAAGACTGAATATCCTAAAGATGGACTTACAAATATATCAAATAGTCGGTAAGTGCACTTAAACTAAAAAATTAATGTCTAAATTTTTAGATATAAAAATTCTTATTATGTATCAATCCAAGCATGCTTTGTAAACCTAAGCATTTAAAATTAAATGCAAAGCATAATATGATAGGTCTTCAAATACATCAGATTCTTTAAGCATTTCAAATATTTAAATAACAGAATGATTACCATAGTTAGAAAACTTATTACTAAGCTTAATACATAAATATTAATACTATTGATCTGATTTATTTCCTTATATTTCTATACCTTACAGGGATTACAGACTGATTTATAATACAATAAAGAGATTGGAATTGAGATCTCATACTGGCTTAAGTTTCTTGATCTCAGATTTAATATCAAAATATATTTACAGATTTGGGTTATGGCCCAAGATTTTGGACAGGCAAATAAAATCTGGGATTGATTACTTGATAATTCTACCTAAGCTGCAAGTTAATATGGCTATTTTAAGGATATAGTTCTGTCTGTATTGAATGAATCAAGGCAAAATGGAGACTTGAAAGCCACTTTTCAGCTTGTATTCTGTATTTTAATTTTTCAATTCAGTGCATAAAGTGTTCCCTGGGTAACCTTTAAGACTCATCCTCATTTTATTTTGGTTTTAACCTCTCTTGAATTTTTAACCTTATTTGGAAGATGAAATTCTGAACCCTACAGTGAAACACAACTAATTTCCTTGGTCTTGGATTGCAGTGAATAAAATTCATACTGGAGATCCTGGTAATAAAACTCTTTGTTGCTCAAGTAAAAAATAATTGACTTCTCCATGCTTTTTATATTTAACTTTCTTATCTAATTGATTACCATTTTACATTTATTGGGTTAAATTCCTAATCTTGCATAACAAATTACTTTCAAAACTAGTGATTTATAAACCAGTGAGTGAAAATAACCATCTTTTTCCCTTTCCATAGTTCTGTAAGCTGAGAATTCGGGAGGGGTTTAGCTGTGGGCTGTGCCTGTAGTTATTTTCATACTTGACTGAGCTGAGCATCCAACATGACTCACTCCCATGACTGGTAGCTGATTCTGACTGTTGGCTGAGAGTTTGGCTAGTACAGTCAACTAGAGAGCCTCTGCATGGTGCCTCTTCATGGTGGCTCACAGAGTGGAAGCCTTAGAGTAGTTGAATTTCTCATTTGGCAGCTCAGAACTCCACTGTAAATAGCCCCACAGGTAGGCTGGAAGCTGCATTTCTTTTTTGACCTAGTCCTATGGGCTTCCCTGGTAACTCAGCAGTAAAAAAATCCTCCTGCAATGCAGAAGACTGGAGTTCAGTCCCTGGGTCAGAAAGATCCCCTGGGAATGAAATGGCAACCCACTCCAAGGTTCTTGCCTGAAAATCCTGTGGACAGAGAAGCCTACCAGGCTACATACAGTCCATGTGATTGCAAAAAGAGTCAGACACGACTTTGCAACTAAACAGCAACCACCTCGAAGCTATATAATTTCATTTTCTCTGTGTGCTATTGGTCAAAATCGAGTGGAGCTTAGATACCATCTCAAGATGAGAGACGTATCAAAGACATTGTTGCTGTTAAAAACATTCCATACTTATTTATTTATAAAGTTGAATTCACTTACATGAGATTGATAAAAAATTATGACTATCCAATCCTGTAATTATATCTTGTTACATGAGCTATTATATTCAGGTCAAAGCTCAATAAAACTGTTTTATAAGGGTATGAATTGTTCCATTCATTAAATTATTATTCAGTTTTGTGCACCATAAATTAAATTTGTTGTGCCATAAATTACTTCTAATTTAAATTATAAACTTATTTATAATGGAAGATAGAAAATTATGATTCGCTCTTATAATACTTTTCCATTTAAGAGCACTTTTATGACATTATTTTAACAAAATATTTTCTTACTACTAGAAATAAGGCATTCTTTAATTGAGTAATAAAACCTTAAGAACCTTATTACAAATGTTATAGGCAAATTGTCAAAGGCACTTCTCTCATCAAGAAAGCAGAAGGATGGTCCTTGAACGTAAGGTACATTGAATCACACGATTAACAATGCAGAGCAAGTGTTTGTTCAACCTGGAAGACAAGGCAGATGCTTATGAAGCATAAAATAGCAAAGATCTTTTGAATACTCATGTTCTGACTTGTGGTGATCAAGTTATCGTAACAAGAAGAGTTTGTTCAGGAATAGGATGTTTTCCAACAATTTCTAGCAGCTCAGGACTGGATTTTCACACCATTGTTGAGTTGCAAGGCGTCTTAGCTGGAAGTATGTAGCAGAACTGAAATCTGTGACAATTAGCTGGGAATTAATACCTCTCTGTCTTTACTAATCCTAACATCTCTTAATACCTCTCTCCTCATGTTAGTGTATTGAATTACCTTTGTTCCTAAAGTACTTACGAAAAGACTTTTTATTCTGAGATAACTGATGATTGTCTTGCTGCTGCTGCTGCTGCTAAGGCGCTTCAGTTGTGTCCGACTCTGTGCGACCCCATAGACGGTAGCCCACTAGGCTGCCCCGTCCCTGGGATTCTCCAGTCAAGAACACTGGAGTGGGTTGCCATTTCCTTCTCCAATGCATGAAAGTGAAAAGTGAAAGTGAAGTCACTCAGTCGTGCCCGACTCTTCGCGACCCCATGGACTGCAGCCTACCAGGCTCCTCTGCCCATGGGATTTTCCAGGCAAGAGTACTGGAGTGGGTGCCATTGCCTTCTCCGGAAGATTGTCTTACGTAGTAGTAAAAAGGAATGCAGTGTTCCCTTCACCCTGTGTCTCCTAATGGCTGTGTCTTATGTAGTAGAGTATGGTATTACAATCAGCAGGCTGACATGGATATCATCATTGGCAACCTTATTCCAATTTCACCAGTTTGACATGTAGTTGTGTGTGTGTGTTTAATTCTATGCAAATTTATAATGTGTGCAGTTTAATTTATTTATCATCACAGTCAAGATACAGGAAAAAAAAAAGATACAGGAAAGTTATATTACAAAAGAATCCCTGTGCTATCCTTTTATATTTACATTCTGCTTCCCCCCATTTATTTACTACTAGATTCAGCAAACATAAAATTGCATTTTAATAACCATAATTAATACAACTAAAACAGGATGAAAGATGTAAATTACAGAAACTGAAGAGATTTTTGTTTGGAAATATTCTTGGGAATAATTAACACAACTATTATTCCACTTGTAATTTTGTTGTTCCACATTATAGCTAAACAAAATGTATAAAGAAAATACCAGTGCCCTTATTAAATGCCTGTATGAATACTTTGAAGGAACATTGTGTTTATAATTATGTAAAGTTTTAAGTGTGACCAAGTGTTTGCTTCTTGCTTGTCCATTTATATGTTCCCAAACCCTTTTATGTGTGGTTTTAATAGCACTCACAGCATAGAAACAGTCTCAATGGTATGTCAGTGGTAATGAAGGAAGAGTTTTTAAAGCAATTTTAGTTGTTGACCTTAAACAGACAGACTGCCAAATATTTCTTCAGCAAAGATGGGTTTATTTGGGATCAGCAAAGAATTACAGTTCAGAGTCTACAACCATAGCAAGCCATCTCTAAGTCCCCACAGAGCAAGGGAAGAACTTTTTTTTAAGAAGGGAAATCAATGTTGGGAGGGTTGTGGTAAACAAAGGACTTCGGACTTTTCATTGGCTGAGTCCTTGCCCAGACAGTTTTTCTTCTGCTTATGTGGCTCTGCTGTTGTCATAGGGTGTGAGAGCTCCCCCTTCTGGTCTTCCTATTCTATTGAATTGTTGCTTTTGTTCATTAATTTTTATACAGCAATCTCAGGATATTTATTATTTTTTATCCAAAATGAGGCAAGTAATTATTTTAAAAATTCATCCTAAATTCTTTATTAATAGTAGTTTCCAACAGTTTAGCTTTGAAAGTTGTACTTAAATTAGATTTAGTCAAGTAAATGGACTTTAGGTCTATTAATTTCATATGTGTATATCTTCTTTTGATAAATAGTTATTTTAATATGTAAGTTGCTCTTTAATAACTTTCATAAACCATAATACCATCTACTCCATGTCACTCATCCATTTCTCTTGTAATTATGTGGAATATCTAATCTTCGATATGTCTACCTTTTGTGTTAGTCTTTCATTCCTATCATTTAAAAACATCGGACACATTCATTCTTTGCTAAGATATATTAAAATAAACTTTTAAAATACCTGAGACATCAGATAAATAACCCAGTGTGGTGAAACAAAGCACATCTCATACAACTTGTGCAAAACCGAAACCTGTTTTCAGTCATGCTAAAAGTTTGTTCCATGATTCAGAGATTATCAAGAGAACCTTTCTCTTTAGTAATAATCACACATCAGCATGCAGCAACATTTATTTATGATCAGCTTCCATATTATCATACAATAAAATGTATAATCTTCAATTTAGTGCATTAGGCTTTGGATAATTCATAATTTTTTTCTATGCTATGAAACACTCTATCTACTTTAATTAACATCAGATTTTCTCAATGGAGAAAGTAATGAGTTGCATTCTGGTGAAATCTTCCTAATCTGAGTATCTACTCATAAATATTTTCCTCTGTTGGACTAACAGAAGTGAGTCCTGTCCAGAACTTAAAACTTCAACAAACCACATTTATTGACACTGATGACATTTCAAAGTTAAGATGGACATTCTTCATATCTGAATTTAGCTGGTTTATGGATTTAAATTATGTGAGTGTGAGTATATACCAGAACTCTTTTTTAGATGCCTTCTCAGCCTGATAGTTATGCTTTTAAACATGTATAATATCATATATGAAACGAGTCGCCAGTCCAGGTTTGATGCACAATACTGGATGCTTGGGGCTGGTGCACTGGGACGACCCAGGGGGATGGTACAGGGAGGGAGGAGGGAGGAGGGTTCAGGATGGGGAACATGTGTATACCTGTGGCAGATTCATGTTGATATATGGCAAAACCAATACAATATTGTAAATTAAAAAAAAATGAAGACACATGGAATTATCACACTTTTATTCCTCAAGTTGAAGCATTTCAGGGGGCCAGTAATATTAAGTTCTACAAACACACACATACAAATAGATTCACAGATGTAAAAAACAAACACGGTTACCAGGGGGCTTCCCAGGTAATACTAGTGGTAAAGAATCCTCCTGCCAGTGCAGGAGACACAGGAGATAGGTTCAACCCCTGGGCCGGGAAGATTCCTTGGAGGAGGAAATGGCAACCCACTCCAGTATTCTTGCCTGGAGAATCCCATGGCAGAGGAGCCTGGCGGACTACAGTCCATGGGTTCGCAAAGAGTCAAACATGACTGACCACAGCACAGGAGCAACAGCAGCATGGTTACCACAAGGGGAAGGGGCGGGGAGGGATAAATTGGGAGACTGGGATTGACATATGCACACTACGATACATAAGATAGATAAGTAATAAGGACCTACTGTATAGCACAAGGAGCTCTATTCAGAACTCTGTAATTACCTATATGGGGCAAAAAGTGGATATATGTACATATATATAAAAAACTGATTCGCTTTTCTGTACAGCAGAGACTGTATTCCCTTGTGGCTCAGCTGGTAAAGAATCTGCCTGCAATGCGGGAGACCTGGGTTCAGTCCCTGGGTTGGGAAGATCCCCTGGAGAAGGGAAAGGCTACTACCCACTTCAATATTCTGGCCTGGAGAATTCCATGGACTTTATAGTCTATGGGGTAGCAAAGAGTCTGGCACGACTGAGCAACTTCACTTCTTTCATAACAATTTAAATTTTTTAAATTTATAATTTTTTAAAAAAAGCATAAAAAAACATATTTTTAAACTGTCTAAGATGAACTGTCACCTCTGGTTGGATGGCAGGATCAACTCAATGGACATGAGTTTGTGCAAACTCTGGGAGATGTGAAGGACAAGTAAGCCTGGACTGCTGCTCTCCATGGGGTCACAAAGAGTCAGACACAACTTAGCGACTGAACAACAAGATGAACAATTTGAGGAAAATAACTTCTGTACTTTTTAATATAATGAAAAATTTATTTGAAATGTTTAACTCAGATACCAGCTACCCATCAGATAGCTCTTCCTTTCATTTACAAACTGAGTAACATGTCAGGAAATGACTACAAATATTACCCTAAAATTTCAGTTTTGATATATCTCAACTTAGCTTTTCTTTGCTTTCTAGTCTGTCTCACCAGTGTCAATGTTCTAATTAGTTTTGGCTGGTATGAAATAAAAGTGACTCACATTTCATCTGTTCAATGCGATCCTTTCATATGTTGTTGTTCTTCTTAGAACTGCCACAATTTAAAAATTGTCCAGGAAAGAGAATCCCTTTTCAAGTCTGGTCAGGTAAAAACAGGTTGTACATACAATAAATTCTGCTAATATCCTTGGGCAGAGTATAATGTCCCAGTTTCAGGGATTTTTTTTAAAATTGCAATCATAGTGCACATTTATAGTTTTCTTTTTCTAGTTATGCAGTCTTTGAATTATTAAAGCCACACTGAATGTTTTGTGGAACTATTGTTTACATGCTTCTTCTGAGCACCACAATTTCATTTGTACACAGATTAACAATAAAACCTACCTGTAAACCATCTTCATATATAATTTCTGAATTTTCTTCTTCTGATGTAGCTAGAGAAATATTTCAAATTGCATTTTAAATGACATACACAGTATCCAAAGAATAATATCCTAGGATTGATGTTAAGAATTATATTACTTGCTTTGGAAAGTCCTCGTACACAGCAGTAAACTTTTTAACTGAGAAAAGTGTGATAGCTTAATGTTGTTCAAGATATACAAGAAAATTCAAGCATCGTAAATGTAAATGCCAAAATGCGTAAAATCATACTAATTACATTTAGCATGGAAAATCACCTTATTTTACATTTTCTCAGAAGCAGGAGAAACTATATCCATATCTCTTGTATTTATTTAACTTCGAGTTCCTTACATTGAAACTGTTAACTTACTTGCCTCTTGAAATGATATATGTGTTAATTGTATGGAAAACCAGCCCTAAGGGTTTAACATAAGAATTTAAGGTCTTTCATAGTTTAAATTTATTCCTTGAACACTTCTGCTTATGCATGCAGATGGGCTAATGGTGCTGTGACTGTCATTAACCCGGAGTCACTTGCAAAATGCTATGCCGAGAGATTATTTTCTGTGATTACAGTCTTGAGCTTTCAGTTACATGGCCTATTTTTGAGCATAATTTCTTTCTTTTTTTTTTTTTTTGGGTCTTTCAGCAAAACACAAAGATTTTGCTAAAATGAATTAACTCTGTGGTTGATTGCCTCCCAAGGCTAGATTCTCTCAACTGAAGCCACAGTCTTTTCCAAAGCTCAGTGCATCGCTCCAGGTCGTGCCCCAGTAAGTCACTGACAGATCTTTAAATTGGTCGTTTCCATCAGTTCATGGGGTGGCACAGTCTCTGTTTGTCTTCAATTCTTTTCACACAACCAACCTAGCAAATCTGAATTCAAATGAGCAACACTTTGGTGCTGATGAACTTGCTACTTTGTAATACTTTGCTGATTGTATTTTAATCCTCTCATTTCATGGCAGGGATTCTTTTCAGATATCTAAGTGGCATTAATCTAAAAAAAATTTTAGACATCTTAATGTTCTATATTTCACTGAAATTTGTACTTTGGCTATTTAAAGCTTAGCTTCATCTGGAATTATATCCCTTGCTGATTTATCTTTATAGTATCTATATCATATCTGTAGGCACAGCTGATCACTTCATCTGGAATTGTCTTGAATTCTTGTGTCTGAGTTCCATCTGAAACATTGCTGCTAGTCACCAGGTGTGAAAGCTGAGGGCCCTCTCTCCTTCTTTACATATATTTCACTAACTATGCCCACTCTGGCACATAGTAAGTCTGCTTTTATCTCTTGTGTTCCTCTATTTATTCCTTCCTTTGCATCCCTGTGTTTCACCACTTCAGTGTTGCACTCAGTAAATTCTGAAGTCCTTGTTTGATACACACAGTGGAAAAAAGAGCATTATAATGTGGTGAACTCAGGGAATTTGTGACAGGGGTACATTTCCTAAGGAAACAAGCTGAGATGAAAACAGTATTTTATGTGTGAATATGTTGTACATGTTGAAAAAAGAAATGCAAAATGGCAAAATGGCTGTCAGAGGAGGCCTTACAAAAAGCTGTGAAAAGAAGGGAAGCGAAAAGCAAAGGAGAAAAGGAAAGATATACCCATTTGAATGCAGAGTTCCCCAGAATAGCAAGGAGAGATAAGAAAGCCTTCCTCAGCGATCAATGCAAAGAAATGGAGGAAAACAACAGAATGGGAAAGACTAGAGATCTCTTCAAGATAATTAGAGATACCAAGGGAACATTTCTGCCAAGATGGGTTCAATAAAGGACAGAAATGGTAGGGACCTAACAGAAGCAGAAGATATTTAGAAGAGGTGGCAAGAATACACAGAAGAACTGTACAAAAAAGATCTTCATGA
>NW_011495070.1:5563910-5564593 GCF_000754665.1 Bison bison bison | reverse complement strand
TGATGGAATTCCAGTTGAACTATTTCAAATCCTCAAAGATGATGCTGTGAAAGTGCTGCACTCAATATGCCAGCAAATTGGGAAAACTCAGCAGTGGCCACAGGACTGGAAAAGGTAAGTTTTCATTCCAATCTCAAAGAAAGGCAATGCCAAGGAATGCTCAAGCTACCTCACAGTTGCACTCGTCCCATATGCTAGTAAAGTAACGCTCAAAATTCTCCAAGCCAGGCCTCAGCAATATGTGTACCATGAACTTCCAGATGTTCAAGCTAGTTTTAGAAAAGGCAGAGGAACCAGAGACCAAATTGCCAACATCCGCTGGATCATCGAAAAAGCAAGCGAGTTCCAGGAAAACATCTATTTATGCTTTATTGACTATGCCAAAGCCTTTGACTCTGTGGATCACAACAAACTGTGGAAAATTCTGAAAGAGGTGGGGATACCAGACCACCTGACCTGCCTGTTGAGAAACCTATATGCAGGTCAGGAATCAACAGTTAGAAATGGACATGGAACCACAGACTGGTTCCAAATAGGAAAAGGAGTACTTCAAGTCTGCATATTGTCACCCTGCTTATTTAACTTACAGAGTACTTCGTGAGAAGCGCTGGGCTGGAAGAAGCACAAGATGGAATCAAGATTGCTGGGAGAAATATCAATAACCTCAGATATGCAGAAGACAC
>NW_011495070.1:5550866-5563810 GCF_000754665.1 Bison bison bison | reverse complement strand
ATCTGGTCCCATCACTTCATGGGAAATAGATGGGCAAACAGTGGAAACAGTGTCAGACTTTATTTTTCTGGGCTCCAAAATCACTGCAGATGGTGATTGCAGCCATGAAATTAAAAGACACTTATTCCTTGGAAGGAAAGTTATGACCAACCTAGACAGCATATTCAAAAGAAGAGACATTACTTTGCCAACAAATGTCCATCTAGTCAAGGCTATGGTTTTTCAAGTGGTCTGTATAGATGTGAGAGTTGGACTGTAAAGAAAGCTGAGCACCGAAGAATTGATGCTTTTGAACTGTGGTGTTGGAGAAGACTCTTGCAAGTCTCTTGGACTGCAAGGAGATCCAACCAGTCCATTCTAAAGGAGATCAGTCCTGGGTGTTCTTTGGAAGGACTGATGCTGAAGCTGAAACTCCAATACTTTGGCCACCTGATGCGAAGAGCTGACTCATTTGAAAAGACTCTGATGCTGGGAAAGATTAAGGGCAGGAGGAGAAGGGGATGACAGAGGATGAGATAGTTGGATGGCATCACCAGCTTGATGGACATGGGTTTGGGTGGACTCCAGGAGTTGGTGATGGACAGGGAGACCTGGTGTGTTGCGGTTCATGAGGTTGCAAAGTGTCGGACACGACTGAGCGACTGAACTGAACTGAACTGTTGAAAGTTGTTTTTAAGATGGTCTTCCTTCGGATGGCTGTTCCTTGTATCACCTCTGCCAATGAAGCCACGTGTTGTCTGGATGCCCGTGTTAGAAATTCTGCTTTGGAGAATCTTGACAGAAAATTATGACTTTTAGATTCTTCACAGTTCCTTCTGTATTAATTTTCTCTTCATTTCAACCTAATATTGTCTCTTGCATTTTCATTCTAACTTCATACATGTTATATCTTTTTGCATTAGTTTTTAGAGTGACAAATATGTTCATGAATTTTTGTCTGGAAACAGCACTGCAATATTTTCAGAGGTGTTTACTTTTCATAAATGTTCAGGATGATTTTCTAGTTCCCTTTTTCTATTGTTCATCAACCGTAAGGGTTTATTTTTTCCTTCCCTCCCTCCTTCCATCTCTTCCTCTCTTCCTTCCTCCCTACCTTTCCTTCCCTTGCTCCCTTACTCCCTTCTTTACTTTCTGATTATTTCATCTCAAGTGAAATGACCTTCCATAGGACTCAGTTTTCCTTTAAAGGTAAGTGTTGGAATATACTTGCCTTGGCTCCCTTTTGTCTTGGTGATGGTTATAGGTCCCTCCACCCCACAGCTAGAATTTAAGTTTATTTGTGCATCTGTCAGTCTAACACTCAATTTCTAGAAAAACATTCTTTTGTGAAATCTGATTTCCCCATCCCTATTGCTCAAAAAGATACTAAAGCAAGCAAACAAAAAAAAAGAAAATAAGAAAAACCTTCCATTCTCCAAACTCAGTATCCTTAGGGTTAAATTTCCTTGAAAAAATCACACTTTACTTTTTGGAATTCTTTCACCCAGGCAGTAGTGTAATATGGGATATATCCCTTCCACCCACGCCCTACTCACACCTGGTTTCTTCCAGGTCTATTGATTTAAAGGCTAGTTCAGCTCAGTTCAGTCACTCAATTGTGTCTGATGCTTTGTGACCCCATGGACTGCAGCACACCAGGCTTCCCTGTCCATCACCAACTCCCAGAGCTTGCTCAAACTCATGTCCATCGAGTCAGTGATGCCATCCAACCGTCCCATTCTCTGTCGTCCCCTTCTCCTCCTGCCTTCAATCTTTCCCAGCATCAAGATCTTTTCCAATGAGTCAGTTCTTTGCATCAGGTGGCCAAAGTATTGGAGTTTCAGCTACAGCATCAGTCCTTCCAATGAATATTCAGGACTCATTTCCTTTAGGATTGACTGATTTGATCTCTATGCACACCAAGGACTCTCAAGAGTCTTCTCCAACACCACAGTTCAAAAGCATCAATTCTTTGGTGCTCAGCTTTCTTTATAGTCCAACTCTCACATCCATACATGACTACTGGAAAAACCATAGCCTTGACTAGATGGACCTTTGTCAGGAAGGTAATGTCTGCTTTTTAATATGCTGTCTAGGTTGGTCATTGGCTCAGCTGGTAAAGAATCCGCCTTCAATGTGGGAGACCTGGGTTTGATCCCTGGGTTGGGAAGATCCCCCGGAGAAAGGAAAGGCTACCCACTTCAGTATTCCAGCCTGGAGAATTCCATGGATTGTAATAGTCCATGAGGTTGCAAAGAGTTGGACACAACTAAGCGACTTTCACTTCCACTTCCATTAGGTTGGTCATAGCTTTTCTTCCAAGGAGCAAGTGTCTTTTAATTTCATAGCCGTAGTCACCATCTGCAGTGGTTTTGGAGCTCCCCAAAATAAAGTCTCTCATTGTTTGCATATCTATTTGGCATGAAGTGATGGGACTGGATGCCATGATCTTAATTTTTTGAATGTTGAGTCTAAAGTCAACCTTTTCACTCTCCTCTTTCACTTTCATCAAGAGGCTCTTTAGTTCTTCTTCACTTTCTGCCATAAGGGTGGTGTCATCTGCATATCTGTATGCTATATGCTAAGTCACTTCAGTCGTGTCCGACTCTATGTGACCCCATAGACGGCAGCCTACCAGGCTCCCCTGTCCCTGGGATTCTCCAGGCAAGAACACTGGAGTGGGTTGCCATTTCCTTCTCCAATGCATGAAAGTGAAAAGGGAAAGTGAAGTCGCTCAGTCGTGTCCGACTCCCTGCGACCCCATGGACTGCAGCCTACTAGGCTCCTCCATCCATGGGATTTTCCAGGCAAGAGTACTGGAGTGGGGTGCCATTGCCTTCTCCGTCTGTATATCTGAGGTTATCGATATTTCTCCCGGCAATCTTGATTCTAGCTTACGCTTCATCCAGACCACGTTTCACATGATGTACTTTGCATATAAATTAAATAAGCAGGGTGACTATATACAGCCTTGACATACTTCTTTTCCAATTTGGAATCAGTCAGTTGTTCCATAAAAACAGACTAGCTAGCTATTTCACAATTAATGTGTTGCATTGGTCAAAACGTTCGTTCAGATTTTCCCGTAAGATGGTACAGAAAATCCCGAAGGAACTTTTTAAGCCAACCCAGTAGAAAGCTAGAAGCAGATGGAAAAGAGCTTTCTGCTTAAAAAAAAAAAAAAAAAAAGAACTGTCAAAAATGACTTCCCATTTTTTCTGAGTGGTACAAATTATAGTTCTCAGGCAGAGGCAACTTGCCACGTTAGGAGTCTGTATCATAATAATATTAAATGACTCACTTGTTTTTAGATATATCCCTAGAATTTCACCGCAGCTTTCCTTTTCAGACCTCAGTTGTGAGTGTGGATTATTAAGTTTGAGCTCTGTTCTTAATATAGTAGACAGGGAGTCCTGGTATGCTGTGATTCATGGGGTCGCAAAGGTCAGACACAACTGAGCAACTGAACTGAACTGAATACAGACTCTCAGGATTGCAGATGATGTAGCCATATTGTTTTAAAGCTGTTGAGTTGGGAATATTTCTTGCCATTAAAGTATGTAAAAATGTGAGATCATCTAATTTAATTTAACAGCAGTGATTCACTAGCAGAATACTATGGAAGGTAGAAATATTAACATTTTAAGAGGGTAGATAAAATCATAAAGAAATATTTGGCAGTGGAATGCTTGATATTTTCACATGTGCAGAAAAAATAAGGCATGACTCAGTTCAGTCAGTCTAGCACAGAGATTAAGAACTGAGCCTAAATTTGAGATCTGCAACTATATGAACTTAGTAACTGCTCTGTTTGTGACCCTGAATAAGGAAGCATAAAATTGCCAGTGGAATAGAGAACATAATTTCTGACCTTAAGAAATCTGCAATTTGATGGATATTCCAACATTTTGATGTTTTGCAGACCAAATAATTCAATATATTTTTTAAAAAGTAAAGCCATACACATAGCTGATCCTTGAAATGCTGATTTTTCAGCACGGATCACAACAGCAATAAACAGAAAGAAGGGAAATGGCATAGTTTCCTGTGAAGGGTAAATGATTAAAAAAAACTTACATTTTGAAAGTTTTATTAACTCAGTGTATTTTAAGTGAATTTAATTTGTTTATAGTGGTTGGCATTCCATTAGAGTTTATTGACTAGCTGAACTCCTAAAGTTCAAGGACTCAATACTAAATAAGTAGTAGACTTATATTAATGTATCTTGAGTGATAAGTAAATGAATTAATATAATGTTACTAATTTAGAATACAGAAACAAGATTTATCTGTCTTTAAATTTTTTTTCCATGGAAGAGGTTTGTGACAAAGTTCTTTAAAACTTTGTCAAGCTCCTAAGAAATGTGCAGGTGAATAAACAATTCTTATGCATTGGTTAAACAATACACAATTGATCAGTGCATTAAAAGGCATGCTTTGATTCATTATTAACTTCTTAATGTCTACTAATTTTAATTACTGTTTTCTGTTTAGTGAAATCTATCACTGGGTTGCCATGGGCCTTTGTAATGTAAATTCTTAATTTAGCAAAACTCTAGCAGCATATTTGTTTACTAGAAAACCTGGTAAAAATCTAGGAACATTATGTAAGATTCTGCTTGCTGAATCAATCCCTTTGCCCCTCCATGTCAGCTCTCTACTTTTCTCTGCCCTGTTCTCTGCTCCCAGAAGGCCGAGTTGGGTGGACAACATTATTGGCTTCTAACAGAATTTGGCCCATTGAGAGCCTAATAAGCAGACTGGAAGGAAGGGCTAGTAAGTTATGGAGACCCTTTGATAGAAGGTTATGGCTTGTCTTAAGGCAGCCCTTCCTTGTAACTATAGCATCTTCTCACCTAGCCTTGGGGACCTAGGGTTAACACTGTGATCTGACATTCTCTCTAATCGTTTTCTTTACATTATACAAGTTACACTTATTTGTTAATATTCTTTGTTAAATCCTTCTGTAATGATTATAATTGGGCATTCAATCTACTTCCTATTGGGACCCCACAAAAAAGAAAGTTTCCTTACTTTTGTGCTTAATACTACAGTATCAGAACACCATGTTTATCAAAAAGACTCCAACTTGATATGATAATGTTAAGAGAACCTTTAGGAAAAATAATAAAAATATCTTTGTCTTTATGTGAATCTTTACAAAGCTGTTTTCTTCCTTTTTGAAAATGATATTACAGAAAAACAGAAAAATTTCTCACTCAGTGATTTTTTTCTTTCTGTTACAAGTTTATCAGAAAGAATGCAACAATCATGCATTATGAAGCAAAATTGTTCAGAGAAATGCTCACAGACATCTGAATTAATGAACTAAATTTATCAATTTCAAAATGCTAAACTTGAATTTTTCAAGGAAATGAAATCTCCTGCCTAAAAATTAAAAAAAAATATATGTTCAATTGAAACACTGACAATTGGTATTATAAAACCTATTTTACCAATGCAGTGCAAGGACTTTTTATTAGTGTTGTATAAATCAAGCTGCTTCACAATATTATTATTCATCAGATTTTTACTCTGAGAATATTATTCGTCCTTGAATTCAGACTGTATAAATCAATTTATACTCATGATCTTGAAGTAAACACAGTCCACATTAATCTTTTGGTTACTTGGTATTTTCTTAGTGCCCATGCAAGGAGCCTCTATACATCATATGCACTTGCTTATGACTATCTTAGACTTTTTTCCAAATTGTTTCTCATGAGAAAAACCATCCATCTCTCTATCAGGATTATGAGGGCCTTTGGATAACGGATTGTATTTTGTACTCCCAGGGACGGGGGAGCCTGGTGGGCTGCGGTCCATGAGGTCGCACAGAGTCGGACACGACTAAAGCAACTTAGCAGCAGCAGCAGCAGCAGGATTCTCTAAAGTACATGTTACAGTTTATGCACACTGTTTATTGTTAGTGTGCAATGATTAAAGCTGTTCCATAGCATATGCTGAACTGTCTGATTATGGAAGGCCTAGGGATATAAGAATCGTTATCTGAATCAAGGTTTAGAAACATGAAATTTTGGCTTTGGAAGAGACAGTCTTATGCTTATCTCTACTCACTAGTCTGTTAGCAAATGTTACAATGTATACCATAAAGCCAACATTGTTTTGAGCAGAGTGAAGAATATAAAAATGAGATATAATGAATTTGTAACTTTCAGTTCAGTTTAGTCACTCACTCAGTGTATCCAACTCTTTGAGACCCCATGAATTGCAGCATGCCAGGCCTCCCTATCTATCACCAACTCCCAGAGTTCACCCAAACTCATGTCCATCGAGTCGGTGATGCTATCCAGCCATCTCATCCTCTGTCGTCCCCTTCTCCTCCTGCCCCCAATCCCTCCCAGCATCAGAGTCTTTTCCAATGAGTCAACTCTTCGCATGAGGTGGTCAAAGTACTGGAGTTTCAGCTTTAGCATCATTCCTTCCAAAGAACACCCAGGACTGATCTCCTTTAGAATGGACTGGTTGGATCTCCTTGCAGTCCAAGGGACTCTCAAGAGTCTTCTCCAACACCACAGTTCAAAAGCATTAATTCTTCGGTGCTCAGCTTTCTTCACCGTCCAACTCTCACATCCATATATGACCACTGGAAAGATCATAGCCTTGACTAGACGGACCTTTGTTGGCAAAGTAATGTCTCTGCTTTTGAATATGCTGTCTAGGTTGGTCATAACTTTCCTTCCAAGGAGTAAGCATCTTTTCATTTCATGGCTGCAATCACCATCTGCAGTGATTTTGGAGCACAAAAAATTAAAGTCAGCCACTGTTTCCACTGTTTCCCCATCTATTTCCCATGAAGTGATGGGACCAGATGCCATGATCTTCGTTTTCTGAATGTTGAGCTTTAAGCCAACTTTTTCACTCTCCTCTTTCACTTTCATCAAGAGGCTTTTGAGTTCTTCTTCACTTTCTGCCATAAGGGTGGTGTCATCTGCATATCTGAGGTGATTGATATTTCTTCCAGCAATCTTGATTCCAGTTTGTGTTTCTTCCAGTCCAGCGTTTCTCATGATGTACTCTGCATAGAAGTTAAATAAGCAGGGTGACAATATACAGCCTTGGCATACTCCTTTTCCTATTTGGAACCAGTCTGTTGTTCCATGTCCAATTCTAACTGTTGCTTCCTGACCTGCGTACAGATTTCTCAAGAGGAAGATCAGGTGGTCTGGTATTCCCATCTCTTTCAGAATTTTCCACAGTTTCTTGTCATTCACACAGTCAAAGGCTTTGGCATAGTCAATAAAGCAGAAATAGATGTTTTTCTGGAACTCTCTTGCCTTTTCGATGATCCAGCGGATGTTGGCAATTTGATCCCTCATTCTTCTGCCTTATCTAAAACCAGCTTGAACATCTGGAATTTCACAGTTCACATATTGCTGAAACCTGGCTTGGAGAATTTTGAGCATTACTTTACTAGCGTGTGAGATGAGTGCAATTGTGCAGTAGTTTGAGCATTCTTTGGCATTGCCTTTCTTTGGGACTTTAGTGAGCTTATATTATAAATTTTAAAATTGTAGACATCTCTAAGCATTTTAACGTATTAAAATTTAAACATTTTCTCCATTTAGGAGGAGCTTTCATGGAGTAAGTTGTGATAAGAGTCAAGGTTCCACTGTCACCATATTGAAGCTGAGAAAACTAGATTGTCCTTTCTCCAGTTGCTGGGAGGAGAAGACATAATTTGCTGAGAATTTGAATCTTGAGGTTTTATAGCAAATATATAGGGAGTTAAGACATTATTTTTGGCATGGAGATTGAGATACTGAAACAGTAGAAGATAGCAAATCTTAAACTGTTTCTGGAACCAACCTGAACTATGTTCCTGTTTCCTAGCATCCCCAGATCCTGCTTATATCTCAAGCCTGATTTATAGGCTTCATTAATCCTATAAATCTAGAGTTGGTTCAGTTGCTTACAGTCAAGAACTAGATGGATGTGTAAGATAAAAGCTAAATGCCTACAAAAATTTAGAA
The DNA here is from genome assembly GCF_000754665.1 of Bison bison bison. Lineage (NCBI taxonomy): Eukaryota > Metazoa > Chordata > Mammalia > Artiodactyla > Bovidae > Bison > Bison bison. The sequence goes on along the minus strand of NW_011495070.1, from coordinate 5,555,838 downwards.
AGTTAAACATTAGCCATGGTAATATCCATGTGTGATGTAAGATGAGTGTGGGCTTGCGTTTTCATGGAAGATTCCAGGGAATAGAAGGTACATATGTTGGAACTTGATGAATGAATCTGAATAAGCAGGAAAGAAGAGAGAGGGAATTCCAGGTCCTGTAATCAACACTGTAAGTGCCAGTGGTTCAGGGAACAGTGGGGTTATAGAGAGACAAGACCTATTTTTCCAGAATAAATTGTCATCATTTCTTTTGAATTTCACTATAGTTTTCTTATATTTTTAATTTTGTTACTTTATCTATAATCTCCAATTAAAAAAAAATCTGGTGATGGATAATGTGGCTTGTGGTTTGTATATATTCACAAAACAAACATAGATATATTTTTAAGTATGTATGTGAATGATACACACATGTTCATATATGAACCACTTTCTCCCTGAATCAATAGGCCCCAATCTGCTATGTTCTTTCATTGAAAGAATCCCCAGGTGCTGCCAGGGTTCTTGCCATGCTTGTTGGCAGTGAGAGGAGGCAGGTATAGGCACGTAAGAAATACTTTAAGTTGAGAGATTCAAAGTATTTCTGACGTACCTATACCTGCATTGACATATACGTACTACCGCGTATAAAGCGGCTAGCAGGAAACAGCTATATTATGCAGGGAGCTCAGCTTGGTGCTCTATGATGACCTAGAGGCATGGGATGGGTGGTGGGAGGGAGGTTCAAGAGGGAAGGCATATGTGTATACATATGGTGATTCGCATTGTTGTACAGCAAAAACCAGCACAACATTGTAAAACAATTACATTCCAATTAAAAAAAAAGACTTTTGAGTCAATCAACTCTTGAACTCCTGATACCTGGACAGATCAAAACTATGTTTCAGTGACTTTGGGTAATGTTTACAAAGGTTAAAGAAATGTTAAATAAAGTTTAAATTTAATTGTATCAGATTGAGAACAAATGAGAAAGTTGAGGTTCAAACTGTCAAGGTTATTTAAACATTTGTTTTGAATTTTTCTGCCTCCTAGTTATTTAGTTGATTGTTCTAACTATTTCTCAGTTTCAAAAAAAGTATGAAAGGGAAATGTCATTAAGCCCCTTTTACTCAGTGAATAAGAGTTCAGTGTTTAAACTTGGTTGAAACTGGCTAAAAATATGCAAATGTTTGTGCTTTAAAATTCAATTAAGTTAAGCAAAATTTTATTGACTCTCTTCCAAATGTTAGTGTCTTAGCAGGAAAAGAACAATGATAACTAGGATGAAATTCCAGACTTCAGAAGCCTTGCATCCAAGAGAAAGAAGGACGTTCTTTTGTCCCATTCTAGGGGTCAGAGTGGGCTTCATGCAGGGCTATAAATGGGAATTCACCTGCTGTTTCAGGCCAACACTTTTTTCCCATTAAATTGTGGAAAATCCTCCAGCAAATGCAACTCCAAGAGTGCTACCTCGAGACTGTGCGCCCCAGAGATTAGTATTTCTCAGTTGAAAACTGGGAGGTAAATGCTTTCTGTCAGCATTATTAGACCTATTTTATAACTGTTTTATGATTCTTCAGGAAGGAGGAAATGAAGACTGAAATCTTGGGGCACCTTGTATCGAAAACTTCAAGTTGCCTCTAGATTCACTTTTAGTAAGTTCTCTATGCAAACCCACCGTGTAATAGTATCCTTAATACGTCACATTGTTTTAATGGTAGCAGCTCTTTCATGATAAATTGCTGAAAAGGAAAGTACAATAGATGAAAAATCAGAATTGCTTTTATAGTCCTGGTTCATGTGCTTACCAGCTGTGTAATACTTAAGGAGCACAATAATCACACCCAATTTTCCGATGTCATAGACATATACAATAATGAATATAAAATCTTAAGTGAACTATGAAATGCTACAAATAGAGGCAATTACATTTTTAAGGTCTTAAAAAGTCCGCTCAGTAGAAAATAGAACAGTAATTTAACAATTAGTTTCTACCCTGTGTCATCCCTGACTTTGGAGAGGTTATGATTTCTTAGGGGAGAAGCACAGGGTTATATTTACTTTATATATAAAAGGTAGTGCTGTGATCAACAATATTTGGCATAGATTTTTCACAGCAAGAAATCATTCAACAAGGATTTGTAAAAGAGGTAATTTAGCCTTAGTCCAGTTTGCCAAGATGTATGCCCTCACCCTGGATTATGTCAGCCTTGAGGAGGGGAATTGTTATTCAGTGACTCAGTCACGTCTGACTCTGCAACCCCATGAACTGCAGCACGCCAGGCTTCCCTGTCCTTCACCATCTCCCAGAGTTTGCTCAAACTCACGTCCATTCAGTCAGTGATGCCATCCAACCATCTTATCCTCTTGTGCCCTTCTCCTCTTGCCCTCAGTCTTTGCCAGCATCAGGATCTTTTCCAATGAGTCAGTTCTTAGTATCAGGTGGCCAAAGTATTGGTGCTTCAGCTTCAGCATCAGTCCTTCCAATGAATATTCAGGGTTGATTTCCTTTAGGATTTACTGGTTTGATCTCCTGTTGTCCAAGGAGATCAAACCAGGAGGGGATACTTTATGTATCTGTACCTACTTCTGTTTTGCAATAAGGTTGTCTGATGTGTTAGGGACAACTCAAAGAACATGATTTTGAGCAAGCTCTGGGAGTTGGTGATGGACGGGGAAATCTGGAGTGCTGCAGTCCATGGGGTCACAAAGAGTCGGACACGACTGAGTGACTGAACTAAGTACCTTCTATAGACTAGGAACGAGATATTCAAATTATCCATTGTTATTTGTATCCACAATATAATGTCCATAGTAGATTCTGGATATCTTTTAACAGTAGGTTTATTATTTGAGTAGAGGTAAAGAAATTGTCGTGATGATTTGTTTTCCTTAAGACTGATAATCATGGGAAGTCCCTGGTGTTCCAGTGGTTAGGACTCTGTACTCTTGCTGCTGAGGGCCCCAGTTTGATCCCTGGTCAGGGAACTAAAAATCCTACAAGTCATGTGGTGCAGCCAAAACAAAAAAAAATTGGCAAACATAATGTGTCCTATCTCTCTACTTAGACAAATTTAATAAAACTGTCAAATTGTAACATGAAATTGCAAGCATTGTGGTTAACATTATTTAAGATTATCAAAATATGGTGACACCTATTCATCCATGATCAAAATAATCACTATATTTAACTATTTATTGCTCATCTTAATGATTAATTTATTATTCCCCCAAACTAATACAACAATAACTCCTAATTTTTGATACTGTGTATCTTGAATTATAGTGAATTCTTTGCTACCCTTCAGTGTGTTTTGAAAGCAATATTTACTGCCAGAGAGATCAATGAATATGAGATAACACTATGATTAATTAAATAGACATTTAATAAGAACCATATAAAGTGAATATATATGTGGGTCCTATATTAAAAATATTCTGCATAAGTACTGTTATCTAAAAATCTTGAAAAATGCAAGAAGATTAATTCCTCTCCTTCTAATATACTAGCTTTAGAATTTATTTTTATTATAAACTAGTCTACTATATTATCAAAATAATACAGTATTCAACAGAGACACAACTTTCAACATTCCATGCCTCCTCTTATACTGGTGAGAAGCTAACATTACATAGCCACCATCACATTCAATTTTGTGTATATTTTTACTGAAGTAACATGCTGAACTTTAAAAGAAAGATAAATATTTTAATCCACTCTGCTTTGCTTTCTCTGCTTTATTATTTCATCAAAGTCACCCTTTCACTGTGAAATCCAGATGACATATCATAATGGAAAATGCCATCAATAATAGAGTATCTGGTTTTTCATGGGAAAAAATAGCAAGGTATCCTAAAAGTCTGAGACTGCTTTCCCATATTTGATATGATACATGTCTACTGATGGGCCTCCTTTTTTTGCTGGATAATGTTTCTCACATACATACATGTATTTTAGTATAAGAAGAATCACAAAAATTGCAATTAGTTTAAATGTTTAAAAAAACAAGCCAACTAATATTTAATTTTTAAACTTTAATATTAAATTTAGGATCTACATGCATGCATGCTCAGTCATATCTGACTCTCTGACCCCATGGATTGTAGCCAGTCAGAATCCTCTGTCCATGGGATTTCCAAGTCAAGAATATTGTAGTGGGTAGCCATTTCCTTCTCCACATGTGCTGTGCTGTACTAAGTTGCTTCAGTCCTGTCCGACTCCTTGCAACAGTATGGACCATAACCTGCCAATCTTCTCCATCCACAGGATTCTCAGGAAAGTATACTGGAAGGGGTTGTTGTGCCCTCCGCCAGGAGATTTTCCCAACTCAAGAACTGAACCAGAGTCTTGTATCTCCTGCATTGGCCAGCAGATTCTTTGCCACTAGCACCATCTGGGAAGCCTCAGTTATTAGGATAGACCTTAATATAATTGTTTTATTCTTTTTCATAGGTTTCCAGCTTTTGTTAAAAAAATTAAATATCATTTTTCATTGTAGGAATTATAATTCAGTTCAGTTCAGTTGCTCTGTTGTGTCTGACTCTTTGCGACCCCACGGACTGTAGCACATCAGGCCTCCCTGTCCATCACAAACAACCGGAGCTTGCTCAAACTCACGTCAACCGAGTCGGTGATACCATCCATCCAACCATCTCATCCTCTGTCGTCTCCTTCTCCTCCTGCTCTTAATCTTTCCCAGCATCAGGGCCTTTTCCAATGAGTCAGTTCTTTGCCTCAGGTGGACAAAGTATTGGAGTTTTAGCTTCAACATCAGTCCTTCCAATGAACACCCAGGACTGGTCTCCTTTAGGATGGACTGGTTGGATCTCCTTGCAGTCCAAGGGATTCTCAAGAGTCTTCTCCAACACCACAGTTCAAAAGCATCAATTCTTCCATGCTCAGCTTTCTTCACAGTCCCAACTTTCACATCCATACATGACCACTGGAAAAAGCATAGCCTTGACTAGACAGACCTTTGTTGGCAAAGTAATG
>NW_011495070.1:5550245-5550766 GCF_000754665.1 Bison bison bison | reverse complement strand
CCAAGGGACTCTCAAGAGTCTTCTCCAACACCACAATTCAAAAGCATCAATTCTTCTGCGCTCAGCTTTTTTTATAGTCCAACTCTCACATCCATATATGACTACTGGAAAAACCATAGCCTTGACCAGATGGACCTTTGTTGACAAAGTGATGGCTCTGCTTTTTAATATGCTGTCTAGGTTGGTCATAACTTTGCTTCCAAGGAGTTAGTTCACTTCAGTCACTCAGTTGTGTCTGACTCTTTGTGACCCCATGAACTGCAGCACTCCAGGCCTCCCTGTCCATCACTAACTCCCAGAGTTTATCCAAACTCACGTCCATCGAGTTGGTGATGTGAGCCAGCCATCTAATCTTCTGTTGTCTCCTTCTCCTCCTGCCCCCAATCCTTCCCAGCATCAAGGTCTTTTCCAATGAGTCAACTCTTTGCATGAGGTGGCCAAAATATTGGAGTTTCACCTTCAACATCAGTCCTTCCAATGAACACCCAGGACTGATCTCCTTCAGGATGGACTGGTTGGAT
>NW_011495070.1:5543532-5550145 GCF_000754665.1 Bison bison bison | reverse complement strand
CCATCTATTTCCCATAAAGTGATGGGACCAGATGCCATGATCTTAGTTTTCTGAATGTTGAGCTTTAAGCCAACTTTTTAACTCTCTTCTTTCACTTTCATCAAGAGGCTCTTTAGTTCTTCTTCACTTTCTGCCATAAAGGTGGTGTCATCTGCATATCTGAGGTTATTGATAGTTCTCCCATCCATCTTGATTCCAGCTTGTGCTTCCTCCAGCCCAGCATTTCTCATCATGTACTCTGCATAGAAGTTAAATAAGCAAGGTGACAATATACAGCCCTGACGTACTCCTTTTCCTATTTGGAACCAGTCTGTTATTCCATGTCCAGTTCTAACTGTTGCTTCCTGACCCATATACAGGTTTCTCAAGAGACAGGTCAGGTGGTCTGGTATTCCCATCTTTTTCAGAATTTTCCACAGTTTATTGTGATCCACACAGTCAAAGGTTTGGCATAGTCAGTAAAACAGAAATAGATGTTTTTCTGGAACTCTCTTGCTTTTTCGATGACCCAGTGGATGTTGGCCATTTGATCTCTGGTTCCTCTGCCTTTTCTAAAACCAGCTTGAACATCTGGAAGTTCATGGTCCAAGGAGTATGCGTCTTTTAATCATCTCTTAGGATTTGAAATATCTCAGCTGGGATTTTATCACCTCCACTAGCTTTGTTCATATGGTGTTTCCTAAGGCCCACTTGACTTCACACTCCAGAATGTCTGGCTCTTGGGGGGTGGGGGCTGGTCACACCATCATGGTCATCTGGATATTTAAGATGTTGGGAATGGTTTTGATCACTGCCTTCCGTACAATTTTACAAACCTCTGTCCATAGTTTTAAGGCACTCTGTCTATCAGATCTAATCCCTTCAGTCTATTTGTCACTTTCTCTGTATAATCATAAGGGGTTTGATTTAGGTCATACCTGAATGGTCTGGTGGTTTTCCCTACTTTTTTCAATTTACGTTCTTCTGTGTGTTCTTGCCACCTCTTCTTAATCTCCTCTGCTTCTGTTACATTGATACAATTTCTGTCTTTTATTGTGCCCATCTTTGCATGAAATGTTTCCTTCGTATCTCTGATTTTCTTGAAGAAATCTCTAGTCTGTCCCATTCTATTGTTTTCCTCTATTTCTTTGCATTGATCACTTAGGAAAGCTTTCTTAACTCTCCTTGCTATTCTTTGGAACTCTGCATTCAGATGGATATATCTTTCCTTTTATCCTTTGCCTTTTACTTCTCTTCTCAGCTATTTGTAAGGTCTCCTCAGACAACCATTTTTCCTTTTTACCTTTCTTCTTCTTGCGAATGGTTTTGACCACTGCCTCCTGTACAATTTTATGAACCTCTGTCATAGTTTTAAGGCACTCTATGTATCAGATCCAGTCCCTTGAATCTATTTGTACTTCCACTGTATAATCATAAGGGATTTGATTTAGGTCATACCTGAATGGTCTAGTGGTTTTCCCTACTGTTTTCAGTTTAAGTCAGAATTTTGCAATAAGGAGTTCATGATCTGAGCCACAGTCAACTCCTGGTCTTGTTTTGCTGACTATATAGAGCTTCTCCATCTTCAGCTGCAAAGAATAAAATCAATCTGATCTTGGTGTTGACCATCTGATGATGTTCATGTGTAGAGTAATTTCTTATGCTGTTGGAAGATGGTGCTTGCTCTGACTAGTGCTTCTCTAGGAAAAACTTGATTAGCATTTGTCCTGTTTCATTTTGTACTCTGAGGCCAAACTTGGCTGTTACTCCAGGTATCTCTTGATTTCCTCTTTTTGCATTCCAGCCCCCAATTATGAAAAGGACATCTTTTTTTTGGTGTTGGTTCTAGAAGGTCTTGTAGGTCTTCATAGAACTGTTCAACTTCGACTTCTTCAGCATTAGTGGTTGGGGCATAGACTTCGATTACTGTGATATTGAATGGTTTGCCTTGGAAGTGAACAGAGATCCTCCTATCATTTTTGAGATTGCACCCAAGTACTGCATTTTAGACTCTTTTGTTGAATATGAGGGCCACTGCATTTCTTCTAAGGGATTCCTGCCCACAGTAGTAGATAAAATGGTCAGCTGAGTTAAATCCACCCATTCCAGTCCACTAAACCATCACCATCTAAAATGGTGATGTTCCCTTTTGCTGTCTTCTGTTTGACCACTTCCAGTTTACCTTGATTCATGGACCTGACATTCTAGGTTCCTATGCAATATTGCATATATATATGAATTTTAGTAATACTCTGTAAAGGGGATCCTAGAAAATAATTTTTCTGATGAATTTCAGATGCTGTAGTGAAAAGTTAAGATATTCTGAAGACTTGAGTTCAGATAACACACATCTACATCGTATGTATTAATACATGACTTTTCACACTCCCCCAAATAAGATGATATTAGAAACCTTATCTAGGACAAAATCTTTTTGTATGATGTAGTCCTAGATCTTGCCTGGAAAGAAATGAACTTTTATGATAAAAAGCTTAAACAAATATGTAATGAATTATAGTGGGAATAAAACTTATTTTAGGAAACTACTCACCTAATTGATTCTTAGTTGATTCTGAAACAGACTAAATATCTTTTAAAATGCATTCATTTCTTTTTGCATGTAGTTTAACAATGACTACTGAATAATTTTTCTGTTTTTCCTGACACCAAAAAAGTGAATCTTTGAATTGGTCTGTCAGTATTTTTTTCATTTCTTTTTTCATTTATAGAGCAGCATAGCAAAATGGAGAATCAGTTACAGAGGTTTCTCATATTGCCCTGCCCCCCAAAAAGCATAGCCTCTCTTATTATCAATAACCACCACCAGAGTGGTACATCTGGTGTGATCAGTGAACCCATACTGACACACCCTTACCCCATCATAGTTTACTTTAGGCTTCACTCTTGGTGTTATACATCTGGATTTCGACAAATGTATAACGATATATATTCATCTTTAAAGTACAATGAAGAGGGTTTTCACTGTACTAAAAACTCTTCTGATCTTCCTGTTCATCCCTTGCAGTACCTTCAGCCCCTGGCCAGCACTGATCTTTTTACTGTCTCCATAGTTTTGCTTTTTCCAGAATGTCATGTTGTTGGAACCATATATTATATAGCTTTTTCAAACTAACTTCTATTTAGTAATATACATTTAACTTTCCTCTATATTGATGAAGTTTCATGGCTTGATAGCTCATTTCTTTTTAGCACTGAGTAACATTACATTGTTTGAATATCCAATGGCTCATTTATCCGTTCATATATTGTAGGACATCTTGATTGCTTCCAAGTTTTGGCAGTTATGAATAAAAGTACTGTAAACATCCACATACAGGTTTTATTTTGTGGGGGGTATTGGGGAATCATAAGTTTTCTACTTCTTTGGGTAAATACTGAAGAGTGATTACTGGACCAAATGATAAGAGTATGATTAGTTTTGTAAGAAACTGCTGAACTGTCTTCCAAAGTAGCTGTACTATTTACATTTCCACAATTAATGAATTGAGAGTTCCTAAAGTCCACATACTCACCAGCATTTGATGTTAGTGTTCCAGATTTTGGCCATTCTTATAGGTGTTTAGTGGTATCTCATAGTTGTCTGGGCTTCCTTGGTGGCTCAGATGGTAAAGAATCTGCCTGTAATACAGGAGAATAGGGTTCAATCCCTGGGTTGGGAAGATCTGCTGGAGAAGGGAATGGCTACCCACTCCAGTATTCTCAACTGGTAAGACCCCATGGACAAAGGAACCTGGAGGGCTACAGTCCTTGGTGTCGCAAAGAGTCAGACACGACTGAGTGGCTCACATGTTCCCTTTCCCTGATGACATACCATGTTGAGCATCTTTTCATATGATTACATGCCATCTGTATATTTCCTCTGGTGGTCTGTCTGTTAGGTCTTTGACTCATTTTTTTTTTTTTTGGGGTTGGTTGTTTTCCTATTGTTGAGTTTTGAGAGTTCTTTTAATATCATGGATAACAGTTCTTTATGAGATGTTTTTTGCAAAGATTTTCTTCCAGTCTGAGGTTTGTCTCTCATTTCTTAAGGTTGTCTTTCACAGAGCAAAAGCTAATACTACATTAATGCTAATGAAGTCCAATTGATCAATTTGTCATTCATGAATTGTGCCCTTTATATTGTATCTAAAAAGTTATTGCCATGCCTAAGGTCATCTAGGTTTTCTCTGATGTTACCTTCTAGGCATATTATAATTTTGCATTTTACATTTAGGGCTATGATCCATTTTGAGTGAAGTTTTGTGAAGGGTGTTATATATGTGTCTAGATTCATATTTTTGCATAGGGATATAAAGAGCCTCCTGATGAAAGTGAAAGAGGAGAGTGAGGAAGCTGGCTTAAAACTCAACATTCAAAAACCAAAGAGCATGGCATCCAATTCTATCACTTCATGACAAATAGGCGGGAAAACAATGGAAACAGTGACATTTTCTTAGGCTCCAAAATTATTCCAGATGGTGAATGCCACCATGAAATTAAAAGACACTTGCTCCTTGGAGGAAAAGCTATGACCAAGCTAGACAGCATATTGAAAAGCAGAGATACTACTTTTCCGACAAAGGTCCATATAGTCAAAGCTATTGTTTTTCCAGTAGTCATATATGGATGTGAGCATTGGACAATACAAAAAGCTGAGCGCTGAAGAATTGATGTTTTTGAACTGTGGTGTTTGAGAAGCCTCTTGAGAGTCCCTTGGACTGCAAGGAGATCAAACTAGTCAATCCTAAAGGAAATCAATCCTGAATATTCACTGGAAGGACTGATGCTGAAGCTCCAATACTTTGGTCATCTGATGCAAAGGGCTGACCCATTAGAAAAGATGCTGAGGATGGGAAAGATTAAAGTCAGGAGGAAAAGGGGACGACAAAGGATGAGATGGTTGGATGGTATCACCGACTTGTTGGCCATGAGTTTGAGCAAGGTCTGGGAGTTGGTGATGGACAGGGAAGCCTTGTGTGCTGCAATCCATGGGGTTACAAAGAGTTGGACGTGACTGAGTGACTGAACTGAATGGAACTGATATAGTTGTTGGGCTTCCTTGGTGGCTCAGTGGTAAAAAATCCGCTGCTGTGCAGGAGACATGGGAGACATTCAATCCCTGGGTCACAAAGATCCCCTGGAGGAGGAAATGGCTACCTACTCCAGTATTCTTGCCTGAAGAATCCCATGGACAGAGGAGCCTGGGGGGCTACAGTCCATAGGGTCGCAAAGAGTCAGAGACAACTGATGCTACTTAACACGTCTGGCTTACTTCATTTAGTATGATAATCTCTAAGCCTATGTTTCTGCAAATAGCTGCTGCTGCTGCTAGGTCACTTCAGTCGTGTCCGACTCTGTGCGACCCCATAGATGGCAGCCCATGGAGGAGCCCAGGCTCCTCCATCCCTGGGATTCTCCAGGCAAGAACACTGGAGTGGGTTGCCATTTCCTTCTCCAATGCATGAAAGTGAAAAGTGAAAGTGAAGTCGCTCAGTCGTGTCTGACTCTGTGCGACCCCATGGACTGCAGCCTATTAGGCTCCTCCATTCATGGGATTTTCCAGGCAAGAGTACTGGAGTGGGTGCCATTGCCTTCTCCTGCTACACATAGCATTACTTCATTATTTTTTATGGCTGATTAATAGCCCATTGTATTTGTGTATATGTGTGTGTATGTGTGTGTGTATATACACACTACATCTTATTATTCCTCAGTTGATGGGCATTTGCATTGTTTCCATGTCTTGGCTATTTTAAATAGTGCTACTGTGGACATTAGGGTGCATGTATCTTTTTGAATTACAATTTTCTGTCTCTATATGCCCAGGATTGGTTTGCTGGGTCATATTGTAGCTCTGTTTTTAGTTTTATAGGAATCTTCATACTGTTCTCCATAATAGCTGTACCATTTTACATTCCCACCAACAGTGCAGGAAAGTTCCCTTTTCTCCACACCCTCTCCAGCATTTATCATCTGTAGACTTCTTTATAAGGACCATTCTGACTGGTGTGAGTTGGTACCTCATTGTATTTTTTATTTACTTTTCTCTAATTATTAATGATACTGAGCATCTTTTCATGTGCTTCTTAGTCATCTGTATGTCTTCTTTGGAGAAGTGTCTTATTTAGATCTTCTACCCATTTTTTATTTTTCTGGGCTCCAAAATCACTGCAGATGGTGATGGCAGACATGAAATTAAAAGACGCTTACTCCTTGGAAGGAAAGTTATGACCAACCTAGATAGCATATTCAAAAGCAGAGACATTACTTTGCCAACAAAGGTCCGTCTAGTCAAGGCTATGGTTTTTCCAGTGGTCAGGTATGGATGTGACAGTTGGACTGTGAAGAAAGCTGAGCACTGAAGAATTGATACCTTTGAACTATGGTGTTGGAGAAGACTCTTCAGAGTCCCTTGGACTTCAAGGAGATCCAACCAGTCCATTCTAAAGGTGACGAGCCCTGGGATTTCTTTGGAAGGAATGATGCTAAAGCTGAAACTCCAGTACTTTGGCCACCTCATGAGAAGAGTTGACTCATTGGAAAAGACTCTGATGCTGGGAGGGATTGGGGGCAGGAGGAGAAGGGGATGACAGAGGATGAGATGGCTGGATGGCATCACTGACTCGATGGACGT
>NW_011495070.1:5537932-5543432 GCF_000754665.1 Bison bison bison | reverse complement strand
GCATCACTGACTCGATGGACGTGAGTTTGAGTGAACTCCGGGAGTTGGTGATGGACAGGGAGGCCTGGCGTGCTGCAATTCATGGGGTCGCAAAGAGTTGGACATGACTGAGCGACTGAACTGAACTGAACCCATTTTTTGATTGGGATTATTTGGTTTTGTTGATGTTGAGCTGTATAAGTTGTTTATATATTTTGGAGATTGATCTTTTGTTGGCTGCATTGTTTGTAAATGTTTTCTCCCATTCTGTAGGTTATCTTTTTGTTTTGTTTATGATTTCCTTTACTGTCCAAAAGCTTTTAAGTTTGATTAGGTCCCATTTGTTTATTTTTGTTCTTATTCCTATTACTCTATGAGACAGATCCGAAAAGATAATACTGTGATTTATGCCAAAGAGTGTCTTGTCTATGTTTTCCTCTAGGAGTTTTATAGTATCTGGTTTTACATTTAGGTCTTTAATCCATTTTGAGTTTATTTTTGTTCATGGTGTTGGGGACTGTTCTGATTTCATTCTTTTACATGCAGCTGTCCAGTTTCCCCAGCATTGCATACTGAAGAGACTGTCTTTTCTCTACTATATATTCTTGCCTCCTTTGTCATAGATTAATTGACCATAGGTTTGTGTGGGTTTATTTATAAGCTTAAATACCTTTCTGCCTACTTAAGTAAAACCAACAAATATTGTTTTTTTTTACAAATATCTGACAAAAATAATTTTAGGTAGATGGTTAAACTTTACAGTTCAGTTGAGTGTTTTTAAAAGGAAATGACATAAATATGTGTTTTGTAAATATTTTATGGAATAAAAATAGTACTTTTTATTGCAATTTTATATTATGTATTATAGAAATGCTACTTTATTCAAACTTTCAATCAGAAATCTTTACCCTGAATTAAGTAAATTTTAGATGATATATTATTGTACTGTTATTAGCCAACTATTATGAAAGAAATCACAGATGGATTACATTAAAAATTGAACATTAATTTGATCTGTTTAAGATATTTGAAATGTTTATTTCAAATTAACTCATAAACGTTTACAAGAAATCAGTAGTTGACATTGCCCGGTGACATAAACTCTTATTTTAAGCCCAGAAATGGACACCTTTATGTAGCATGAGTTTGGAAATCACAGGGCACTCCAAGGCTCTTTGCTTTGGGGACCTTCAGGGCAATTACACTGGTTTGAAAAAATAATGAGCTCTCTATAAGGCTGACTACGAAAACTTATCTGTCATTCTGACATGTTAGAAGAAATCTACTGGAAATGTTGGTGGCAAGAACATGAAATGGACTTGTTGAGATAAAAGATATCCAAAAGGAGATACATTTAAAGACATCCCATTAATCAAATTGACAGTGGAAAAGCCCATATAGAGAGGAAAAAAAGTACAGATGTCTTACTAAACCATGGCTCATTAGTTTTTCCTTTTCCCCTTTTCATTCTCTATATTTTCCATTAGAATGTTTCTGAATATAGTCAGTTTCACATGAATGATTTAAAGCTTGACAGTCACATTACATAGCAATTTGTTTTAGAAGTATAAATATTTTTTAAAAATTCAGTGTTAATCTTGAGATTCAAATTTTTTCTAATCTAAGATGAAAATAGGATATAACAATGTTAGATGGGATATCTGAATGTTTCCACACATGTGGAATTCAAAGTGTTAATGAGCTACATGGTTTGCAAAGTGTCCTAACAAATGTGAGTAAAAGTGCTGACTTTGACATTTGCAGTAACTAAAGTTTAAACATGGTATAATTTTTAAAAGATCTTTAAAGAACTTAAATTTTAAAAGTTTTATTTTAATATAATATAAACTATATAACTATATAAATATGTAATACAATTACATATAATAATTTAACAGGCATAACTCATGAAGTGTGAATGTTTTTTTTCCCCTATTATGACTTTAGATTTTGTAGTTCCAGTTCTTCCCATAACTAGATAAAAAGACTGCTTTGTCTTCTCTTGTGAATATTAATTATAAGAAAGTTCTTTGACCACTGGCTCACAGAAAAGTGATTCTATTGGGAACTTAATGTGTCTGATCCAGAGCAATAGTGATACAAATTCAAATTCCATTTCAGTCTCCACTTTTTGAACCGAAGTCAAGCTGTAATGAGACAGAGCTGGCAAGATCAGGCTCTTCTAACTCTTTGTCAGTTCCAGTCTCTCTATTCATTTAGCCATGACTTCTGAGCCTTGAAAAGGAAGAGAAGGGCTGGTGATAGTCACACCTATCTGGCAGTGTGCTGGTATTATCCTTTTCTGAAGCTAGTAGACTCTCATCAGGTGGTTTCCTTTTTCTTATGAAAATGTCTGCCATCCCCAGTTTCAGTGCATTGATCAAACATAGTTTTCAACCATAGTTTCACTATTTCCCTTGGTTCTTTAGTTGTTCTTCAGTGTTTGTGCATCCAGTATGAACTTCAGCTTATTTTTCCTAAGTTTTTTTTTTTTTTTTTTTTTTTTTTTTTTTTTACTTTTGTCTGGTTATCTATCCTGAAATATCCAGCATAATCCAACAATCCAACACCAACCTTTTTTCTAATTAAGACCCATATTTGGTTCAAGAAAACATTAATTCTCTCTCCCAGCTAATTCTGGGAATGAGATTTTCCTAAAACTGTGGCTTATGTTCTGCTATGGCAAAGACCCTCAGCCAGCCCCTCTATTTACATTTCTAAAGAATGACAGAGACATTATTTTACTGATCATTTCACAAATAAAACAGGATGTTGACCAAGCTTTCTACTGACTAGATTTGAACCTTTGCACTGGGCTTGTGTTCAAAAGTATAGTAAACTCTGTATTCTCCTTTGGGAATGGTGACACTCAAAGCAAAATTCTTTTCAAAAATCCTCTTTGAATTTCAACCTTACTTTCTGATAACTTTTACACCAGAAGTGTGTGGTTAACCAAGAATACATGACTGATTGTCTTGCAACATTTTTGCATATAGACACATAGATGTGTCTGCTCCTTATGCTTATAGATAATAGGACATTTCAAAGATCAGGTTCCTCTCTGTTGGAATATTTGCCAATATTCATATAGTCTAACTCTATCTGGTCTAAGTATGTCTCTCTGGAAAAATTTAAAGCCTAGAGATTATAGTGTGCTCTGCTACTTCACTAGTTGTTTTTTTCTTGCAAAACCAACTTTTATATTTTTACTAGCTAGGTGGGTATATCGTTTGCAAAGGAGTTGGAAACAGTAAAGTCCCTGTGCATTGTGTTATTGGAACTGGTTGTGCTTAACTGGCTTATCTGAGATGAAAAACATCCCTTCCTGTAGACAGTGGCTGTAGAGACTGTAAAATGTGACAGAGTTGCTCAAAGAGCCACTTTTCCTGCCTCAGATAGGGGACTACAGTGTTATTTTATAGCCTGGGATTAAGCTGGGTGGCTCCAGTGTTTAGATGCCTTGGAGTAAGCACAGTAACCAGGGAATACAGAAGCCCAGGAGCCTGTGGTGACTGCTGCGTTATCATAAGGACTGTAAGGGGTGGTACTCAGCTGCTATAGGCCTCAAACAAGCAAGTATTTCTAAAGAGAAGTAGATATGTCACAACAGGCAATCATGGGTAATTGGGGCTACAGTTAGCCAGTGAAAAGGAGGCTAGATTTTGCAGAGTCTGGAAATTTCCCTGAATAATATTGAATTATGGTTGAAAAATGGTAGATGACACATTTACAAAGATGAGTTACCGTAGCTATTGTTGCAGACTTTTCTGATAATATTAAAGGGACACATAAACTGAGTTGAACTGAATCTTACCAGCTCATGAAAAAAAATCCTGAAATTGTTTGTTTGACTATTTCTGGGGGGCAAAGACTCAGATACACCAGTTGGTTGAACAAAAATCCAGACTTCATAGAATGACGTTGACAAAAAATAAGCTAGAACAAATCTAATATCTAGTGTACACAATCTCAACT
Source organism: Bison bison bison (assembly GCF_000754665.1). Taxonomy (NCBI): domain Eukaryota; kingdom Metazoa; phylum Chordata; class Mammalia; order Artiodactyla; family Bovidae; genus Bison; species Bison bison. Next base: position 5,539,478 of record NW_011495070.1, on the reverse strand, counting down.
CCCTCGGGGAGTTGAGTTATCCAGATTTCTAAACTCACTAGATACCAGAGCTAAGGTGGCTGTGGTTCTACTGTTCATTTTTGGATTCGCTTGCTATTTTTTATGTCAACGTTATAAAAATTGATGATATCCAAGTATATGAATGTGTGTTATTGTTAACTAGATAAATTCATTTATACCCCCGTTGTTGAATTCTGTAATGAGTCACATGTATGTTTAAGAAAGGCTTGAGAGCCTAAAACTTGCCAGGATTGTACAAAGGAGACATTATTCTCATGCTAAGCAATGAACAAAAATTTTGTCTTTTCATATAAGATTTAAAATAGTTGGGGTTAATATGCAGTGGTATCTTTTGATTTAATATCCCTATCTGTTTGGTGAAATGACTAATGCTATGCACCACAGAGGAAGTAGTCACTACTTCTCCCCCCTGTGCCTGACATCATTGCATATTGCTGACACTACTGGGTCTTGGACGAGGGATATCTCCTCACCGCCACCCTTCCTGACCTTGAACGTGGAGTGGCTCCTCTAGGCCCTCCTGTACCCGTGCAGCCACTGCTCCTTGGATGTGGGGTTGACCCTCTGGGCCTCAAGGTGAGGAGCAGAGGCTGCACTTTGCTGGAGCAGCTGTGAAGAGATACCTCATATCCAAGGTAAGAGAAACCCAAGTAAGATGGTAGGTGTTGCAAGAGGGCATCAGAAGGCAGATACAGTGAAACCATAATCACAGAAAACTAGTCAATCTAATCACACGAACCACAGCCTGATTTAACCCAAAAAACTAAGCCATGCCCTGTGGGGCCACAAAAGATGGGTGGGTCATGGTGGACAGGTCTGACAGGAAGTGTGGTCCACTGGAAAAGGGAATGGCAAACCCCTTCAGTATTCTTGCCTTGAGAACCCCATGAACAGTATAAAAGGCAAAATGATAGGATACTGAAAGAGGAACTCCCCAGGTTGGTAGGTGCCCAATATGCTACTGGAGATCAGTGGAGAAATAACTCCAGAAAGAATGAAGGGATGGAGCCAAAGCAAAAACAGTACCCAGTTGTGGATGTGACTGGTGATAGAAGCAAGGTCCGATGCTGTAAGGGCAATATTGCATAGGAACCTGGAATGTTAGGTCCATGAATCAAGGCAAATTGGAAGTGGTCAAACAGGAGATGGCAAGAGTGAATGTCAACAATCTAGGAAAGAATGAACTAAAATGGACTGTAATGGGTGAATTTAACTCAGATGACCATTATATATACTACTGCAGGCAGGAATCCCTTAGAAGAAATGGAGTAGCCATCATGGTCAACAAAAGAGTCCAAAATGCAGTACTTGGATGCAATCTCAAAAATGACAGAATGATCTCTGTTCGTTTCCAAGGCAAACCATTCAATATCACAGTAATCCAAGCCTATGCCCCAACCAGTAACTCTGAACAAGCTTAAGTTGAACAGTTCTATGAAGACCTACATGACCTTTCAGAACTAACACCCAAAAAAGATGTCCTTTTCATTATAGGGGACTGGAATGCAAAATTAGGAAGTCAAGA
>NW_011495070.1:5535688-5537832 GCF_000754665.1 Bison bison bison | reverse complement strand
TGGAATACGGAATGAAGCAGGGCAAAGACTAATAGAGTTTTGCCAAGAAAATGCATGGTCATAGCAAACACCCTCTTCCAACAACATAAGAGAAGACTCTACACATGGACATCACCAGATGGTCAACACCAAAATCAGATTGATTATATTCTTTGCAGCCAAAGATGGAGAAGCTCTATATAGTCAGCAAAAACAAGACCAGGAGGTGACTGCAGCTCAGATCATGAGCTCCTTATTGCCAAATTCAGACTAAAATTGAAGAAAGTAGGGAAAAACCACTAGACCATTCAGGTATGACCTAAATCAAATCCCTTATGATTATACAGTGGAAGTGAGAAATAGATTTAAGGGCCTAGATCTGATAGATAGAGTGCCTGATGAACTATGGACAGAGGTTCGTGACATTGTACAGGAGACAGGGATCAAGACCATCCCCATGGAAAAGAAATGCAAAGACGAAAAATGGCTGTCTGGGGAGGCCTTAAAAATAGCTGTGAAAAGAAGAGAAGCAAAAAGCAAAGGAGAAAAGGAAAGATATAAGCCTCTAAATGCAGAGTTCCAAAGAATAGCAAGAAGATAAGAAAGCCTTCCTCAGCGATCAATACAAAGAAATAGAGGAAAACAACAGAATGGGAAAGACTAGAGATCTCTTCAAGATAATTAGAGATACCAAGGGAACATTTCATGCAAAGATGGGCTCGATAAAGGACAGAAATGGTATGGACCTAACAGAAGCAGAAGATATTAAGAAGAGATGGCAAGAATACACAGAAGAACTGTACAAAAAAGATCTTCATGACCCAGATAATCACGATGGTGTGATCACTCACCTAGAGCCAGACATCCTGGAATATGAAGGCAAGTGGGCCTTAGAAAGAATCACTATGAACAAAGCTAGTGGAGGTGATGGAATTCCAGTTGAACTATTTCAAATCCTGAAAGATGATGCTGTGAAAGTGCTGCACTCAATATGCCAGCAAATTGGGAAAACTCAGCAGTGGCCACAGGACTGGAAAAGGTTAGTTTTCATTCCATTCCAAAGAAAGGCAATGCCAAAGAATGCTCAAGCTACCTCACAGTTGCACTCGTCTCATATGCTAGTAAAGTAATGCTCAAAATTCTCCAAGCCAGGCTTCAGCAATATGTGAACCATGAAGTTCCTGATGTTCAAGCTGGTTTTAGAAAAGGCAGAGGAACTAGAGATCAAATTGCCAACATCTGCTGGATCATCGTAAAAGAAAGAGAGTTCCAGAAAAACATCTATTTCTGCTTTATTGACTATGCCAAAGCCTTTTACTGTGTGCTGCTACTGGTAAGTCACTTCAGTTGTGTCCGACTCTGTGTGACCCCATAGACGGCAGCCCACCAGGCTCCGCCGTCCCTGGGATTCTCCAGACAAGAACACTGGAGTGGGTTGCCATTTCCTTCTCCAATGCATGAAAGTGAAAAGTGAAAGTGAAGTTGCTCAGTGGATCACAATAAATTGTGGACAATTCTGAAAGAGATGGGAATACCAGACCACCTGACCTGCCTCTTGAGAAACCTATATGCAGGTCAGGAAGCAACAGTTAGAATTGGACATCAAAAAACAGACTGGTTCCAAATAGGAAAAGGAGTACGTCAAGGCTGTATATTATCACCCTGCTTATTTAACTTATATGCAGAGTACATCATGAGAAACACTGGGCTGGAAGAAGCAGAAGCTGGAATAGGATTGCTGGGAGAAATATCAATAACCTCAGATATGCAGATGACACCACCCTTATGGCAGAAAGTGAAGAGGAACTCAAAAGCCTCTTAATGAAAGTGAAAGAGGAGAATGAAAAAGTTGGCATAAAGCTCAACATTCAGAAAATGAAGATCATGGCATCCGGTCCCATCACTTCATGGGAAATAGATGGGGAAACAGTGGAAATAGTGTCAGACTTTATTTTTCTGGGCTCCAAAATCACTACAGATGGTGACTGCAGCCATGAAATTAAAAGATGCTTATTCCTTGGAAGGAAAGTTATGACCAACCTAGACAGAATATTCAAAAGCAGAGACATTACTTTACCAACAAAGGTCTGTCTAGTCAAGGTTATGGTTTTTCCAGTGGTCATGTATGGATGTGAGAGTTGGACTGTGAAGAAGGCCGAGTGCCA
>NW_011495070.1:5530650-5535588 GCF_000754665.1 Bison bison bison | reverse complement strand
ACCAGTCCATTCTAAAGGAGATCAGTCCTGGGTGTTCTTTGGAAGGAATGATGCTAAAGCTGAAACTCCAGTACTTTGGTCACCTCATGTGAAGAGTTGACTCCTTGGAAAAGACTCTGATGCTGGGAGGGATTGGGGGCTGGAGTAGAAGGGATGATAGAGGATGAGCTGGCTGGATGGCATCATCGACTTGATGGATGTGAGTTTGGGTGAACTCTGGGAGTTGGTGATGGGCAGGGAGGCCTGGCGTGCTGCAATTCATGGAGTCGCAAAGAGTCAGACATGACTGAGCAACTGAACTGAACTGAACTGGGTCTTGACATGCTGTTTTGAATATTGCTAATACATTTTTACTTTTCTTTTTTTAAATTGAAGTAGAGTTGATTTACAATATTAGTTTCAGGTGTACAGCATAGTGATTCTATGTTTTTTTAGATTATACTCCATCTAAGTGTTTAAAGATAAATGGGTGTAACTGTCTACATTATACAATAATATATCCTTATTGCTTATCTGCTTTATACATAGTGGTTTGTATCTCTTAATCCCGTATGCCTAACTTACCTTTCTTTTCTTGACTTTGTCCTCTGGTAAGTGCTACTTTATTGTCTCTATCTGTGAATCTGTTTCTGTTTTGATAAATACCCTTCTTTTATTTTTCTTAGACCATACAAAATTGACACAGGATTTATTTCTCTGACTTATTTCACTTAATATAATATTCTGTAGGTCCATCCATGTTGCTACAAGTGCCATTATTTCATTCCTTTTAATATCTGAGTAATATGCCATTATATATATATATCCTACATCTTTTCAATTCAAAAAATTATTGAACTATATTTTATTTACAATGTTGTGTTAGTTTCAGGTGTACAGCAAAGTAAATCTGTTATACATAGACATATATCTACTCTAATTCAGATTCTTTTCCCATATAGGCCATAACAAAGTATTGAGTAGAGTTCCTTGTTCTATACAGCAGGTCATTATTTATTATCCGTTTTACAAATAGTAATGTGTACATGTCAGTCCCAGTCTGCCCATTTATCCCTCCCCTTCACTTATCCCCTGGTAACCATAAGTTTGTTTTCAGCATCTGTGACTCTGTTTATGTTTTAAGGATAAATTCTAAAAAATAAGTTCAACAAATCTACTTTTTTAAAGTGGATTCTGCATATAAGGGATAACATATGATGTTTGTCTTTTTCTGTCTGATTTAGTTCATCCCATGTGACAACCTCTCAGCTTCTCCGTGTTGCTGCAAATAGCATTATTTCTTACATTTTTACGACTGGGAAATATCCCATGGTATACATGTACCACGTATTCTTTATCGATTTCTCTGTCGGTAGACATTTCGGTTGTTTCCGCGTCCTGGCTATTGTACAGTGCTGCAGTGAACACTGGGGGTGCATGCATCTTTTTGTGTTATGGTTTTCGTTGGATATTTGCCCAGGAGTGGGATTGCAGGATCATATGATAGCTCCATACTGTTCTCCATAGTGGCTGTACCAGTTTACATTCTCATCAATAGTGTAGAAGGGTTCCCTTTTCTCCAGAATTTATTACCTAAAAAGCATTTATTGTTTGCACATTTTTTGATGATAGCCATTCTGACAGGTGTGAAGTAATAACCTCATTGTAGTTTTGATTTGCATTTCTCTAATAATTAGTGATGTTGAGCATTTTTTCATGTGATTTTTAACCATCTGTATGTCTTCTTTGGAGACATGTCTATTTAGATCATTTGCCAAATTTTCTGTTGGGTTTTGTTGTTGTTGTTACTGAATATTATGAGCTGTTTATATAATTTGAAAATTAAGTCCTATTGGTCACATCATTTGAAAATAATTTCTCCCAGTTTATAGGTTGTCTTTTCATTTTGCTTAAGGTTTGTTTTGCTGTGCAAAAGCTTATAAACTGGATTAGATATCATCCATTTATTTTTGAAAAACAGTTATTTTCTCACTGTGTAGAATCAAGTAATTTGGAAAATTTCAGAAGGCATCTAGGAACTGCAAAAATAACCAAATATGACTTCTACAACTTAAAGACACAATAACTAAAGCACAAGTAAATAAATAACTAAAATTAAGCACAGTAGACACAGCAGAAGAGCTAATAAGTTAAATGTGAAATAGATGAAAAGGAAATAGCCAAAATGTAGTATTGATGAATACATGTGTGAAAAATACAGAAAATAAAATATATTTCAGAAAAGATAGAATGACACACAAGCAGCTTCTGAAGCGGGGGACAGCGAATTGGGACATAAGTAATATTTAAGGAAATAATGACTAAGAATTCATTAAAACTGGTGTCTGTGGGTCTGAAGGTTTACCACCAAATGGAATGACATGTCTACCAGAGAAAATAATAATGATTCCAATAAATCTGAAATAAGATCTCAAAAATTTGGGCCCCTTATTAGATATGAGAACACAATTTTGTGTTTGTTTTATATAAAGGTAGACATATTACATTGTTGGATGAATACATGATAAGTTTTCAATAGTAAATATTTCTACAGCATGATGGAGGTCAAATGTGCTTAGAGTAGAATGCAGAGGATTCCCTAAGTGTTTTATCACCTTGCCATGTGTAAGGTTAACTGAACCTTATTGGAGCACTGAATACAGACCAATATAGTCAACTTGGACTTAGATTCACCTAAATAAAGATATCTGGCAAAAAGTCTTATTGGAAGTACTGGCTGAATACTGTAGAACACGGAAATGAGTAAAGGAAAGAGCTATTTACTAGCTGCAGAGATTAGTACCCACTAATGAAATGGTTTTCCTGGTGGTTCAGTGGTAAAGAATCCACCTGCTAATGCAGGAGATGCAGGTTTGATCCCTAGGTTGGGAAGATCCACTGGAGAAAGAAATAGCAATATTCTTGCCTGGGAAATCCCATGGACAAGAGGAGCCTGGCAGGTCTCAAAAGAGTCAGACTCGACTTTACAACTAAACAACAATAAAATTCATAGTTATTTCTTGTTTAAAATTAAATAGGCATTATGATTATTGAATATGTGTTTGCTTTTCCCAATCATTCTTTACTGGATATATCAGTAACATCTAAAAATATCAAAGGTAACAGAATGGCATTAACATTGGTATTGAATTTTGATGCCAAAAGCTGCATATACCATGGTTCTATGTATCATTAATATAGAAAAACTGTCTGAATGTGTGAGGAAAGAGCAAGTGTTTTTAATCATACATGGGATGATATTTTATGTATAGGTAATATTAAAAAATGTTGATGATCATGGGTACTGGATGCACTATTTCTAATTCCTGGTTTCTCTTCATCTCTTTCTATTCAGCCATGTCAACTGAACAATAATTTATACCATATAATGATCCTTCCCTCTCACTCTCATTGCTGATCACAGTTGATTGAATTTGATTTAAGAAAATCAATCTATAAACTGATTAGATACATATAATTTATGTACTGATTAAATAAAAACATTTAGGAAATGTGTCTCTTCTGGCTGACTGGAGATTTGGGAAAATAAAGTTGGTCAGTGGTAGAACAAGAGTCTAAATATAGACTAAAGATGGGTCTAGGGAAGCAATTACTGCCAAGCTGCTGGTCCCATGAGTTATTACTGCATATTTACTCATATCCTTAAATTTGTCTCCATTAAATATTCATAATAAGGTGTGGAAAATCTGGAGGAGCTAGTCTCTGTTTCTCCAGAGGAAGCATCTAAAGATAGTGATGGTGAATGTATATATCCTCAGGATCAACATTCGCAGAATTGAATACAGACTAATAATACTGGGAATTTCTAACTGTTAATGGAGGCAGTGGTGAAAATGAAACTTTTTTTTCTCCCACTGAGGCTGGATCCATGCTTCTCTCTAAAGTTAGAATTAATTTTTTACAATTTAGAACTTTGAGATGAAGATAAACTAAGAGGTAAAAAAGAGGTAAATGAACAGGTAAAAAGCATAGCAAACCCAATCTTTCTCTCTCAAATGCAGTCAAACCCTAGCAAGGCTTTTTCTAGGTTTAAATATTATTTAGGTATCCAGGAAAGTGCAAAGGAGAAAGATTTAAAGAAGAAACTGGGATGAAAAAATCAGGAAATGTGGAGTAAAACTGAAAGAAGAGAATAAAAGGTGGCAGGTTTTTAAAATTCTTAATTGTTTGCTGTTTTGTTTATACTTTGAAGGAGTCAAGAACTGAAAATTGAAAGTCCCCAGCCAAGCACAGAAACCGTTTTGTAGTCACATTTCTGATAAACTCAATTCCTTTACCCATTCTCATGTGCACAGGCCTGTGTACTAAGTCACTTTAGTCGTGTCCGACTCTTTGCAACTCCATGGACTGTATAACCAGCCAGATCCTCTGTCCATGGGACTTTCCAGGCAAAAAGACAGGAATGGGTTGTCATTTCCTTCTCCAGGGGATCGGCCTGACCCATGGATCGAATCCATGTCTGCTACTTCTCCTGCACTGGCAGGCGGACTCTACTAGCGCCACCTGGGAAGCCCATGCACTGTAAAGCCCTTCATCAGTGTACTGTTTGTTCTTCTTAGGTTACAAGTAACTTTATGTGAGGAGAAGGGGATGACAGAGGATGAGATGGCTGGATGGCATCACTGACTCAATGGACATGAGTTTGAGTAAACTCTGGGAATTGGTGATGGACAGGGAAGCCTGGCGTGCTGCAGTCCATGGGGTCGCAAAGAGTCGGACAAAACTGAGTGACTGTAATAAAAAATCTTCCAGCAAACAAAAGCCCCAGTCCAGATGGCTTCACAGCTGAATTCTACCAAAAATTTAGACAAGAGCTAACACCTATCCTGCTCAAACTCTTCCAGAAAATTGTAGAGGAAGGTAAACTTCCAAACTCATTCTATGAGGCCACCATCACCCTAATACCAAAACCTGACAAAGATCCCACAAAAAAAGAAA
>NW_011495070.1:5529015-5530550 GCF_000754665.1 Bison bison bison | reverse complement strand
CAACATAATAAAAGCTATATATGACAAACCCACAGTAAACATCATCCTCAATGGTGAAAAATTGAAAGCGTTTCCTCTAAAGTCAGGAACAAGACAAGGGTGCCCACTTTCACCATTACTATTCAACATAGTTTTGGAAGTTTTGGCCACAGCAATCAGAGCAGAAAAAGAAATAAAAGGAAACCAAACTGGAAAAGAAGAAGTAAAACTCTCACTATTTGCAGATGACATGATCCTCTACATAGAAAACCCTAAAGACTCCACTAGAAAATTACTAGAACTAATCAATGACTATAGTAAAGTTGCAGGATATAAAATCAACACACAGAAATCCCTTGCATTCCTATACACTAATAATGAGAAAACTGAAAGAGAAATTAAGGAAACAATTCCATTCACCATTGCAACGGAAAGAATAAAATACTTAGGAATATATCTACCTAAAGAAACTAATGACCTATATATAGAAAACTATAAAACACTGGTGAAAGAAATCAAAGAGGACACTAACAGATGAAGAAATATACAATGTTCATGGATTGGAAGAATCAATATAGTGAAAATGAGTATACTACCCAAAGCAATTTATAGAGTCAATGCAATCCCTATCAAGCTACCAACAGTATTCTAATAATTTCACAATTTGTATAGAAATACAAAAAACCTTGAATAGCCAAAGTGATCTTGAGAAAGAAGAATAGAACTGGAGGAATCAACCTACCTGACTTCAGGCTCTACTACAAAGCCACAGTTATCAAGACAGTATGGTACTGACACAAAGACAGAAATATAGATCAATGGAAGAAAATAGAAAGCCCAGAGATAAATCCATGCACATATGGACACCTTATCTTTGACAAAGGAGGCAAGAATATACAATGGATTAAAGACAATCTCTTTAACAAGTGGTGCTGGGAAATCTGGTCAACCACTTGTAAAAGAATGAAACTAGAACACTTTCTAACACCATACACAAAAATAAACTCAAAATGGATTAAAGATCTCAATGTAAGACCAGAAACTATAAAACTCCTAGAGGAGAACATAGGCAAAACACTCTCTGACATACATCACAGCAGGATCCTCTAAGACCCACCTCCCAGAATATTGGAAATAAAAGCAAAAATAAACAAATGGGACCTAATTAAACTTAAAAGCTTCTGCACATCAAAGGAAACTATTAGCAAGGTGAAAAGACAGCCTTCAGAATGGGAGAAAATAATAGCAAATGAAGCAACTGACAAACAACTAATCTCAAAAATATATAAGCAACTCCTACAGCTCAACTCCAGAAAAATAAATGACTCAATCAAAAAATGGGCCAAAGAACTAAATAGACATTTCTCCGAAGAAGACATACAGAGGGCTAACAAACACATGAAAAGATGCTCAACATCACTCATTATCAGAGAAATGCAAATCAAAACCACTATGAAGTGCCATTTCACACCAGTCAGAATGGCTGTGATCCAAAAGTCTACAAGCAATAAATGCTGGAGAGGGTGTGGAGAAAAGGGAACCCTCTTACACTGTTG
>NW_011495070.1:5484817-5528635 GCF_000754665.1 Bison bison bison | reverse complement strand
GTACGAGACAGCAAAAGAGATACTGATGTATAGAACAGTCTTATGGACTCTGTGGGAGAGGGAGAGGGTGGGAAGATTTGGGAGAATGGCATTGAAACATGTAAAATATCATGTATGAAACGAGATGCCAGTCCAGGTTCGATGCACGATACTGGATGCTTGGGGCTAGTGCACTGGGACGACCCAGAGGGATGGTATGGGGAGGGAGGAGGGAGGAGGATTCACGATGGGGAACACATGTATACCTGTGGCGGATTCATTTTGATATTTGGCAAAACTAATACAATTATGTAAAGTTTAAAAATAAAATAAAATAAAAAAAAAAAAACTGAGTGACTGAACTGAACTGAACTGAATTTTATGCAAAAAGATCTGTGTTAAGTGTATTTGTGGACTATGTTAGAACTAAAAAATTTCCCAGGAAGTGAAGAAACATTAGGTGCTTTCTTAAGAATACTGTAACTTCTTTCTCTTCCCTCTATCTCTCTCTTTTCCTGCTCTCCCTCTTTGTCTCTCCCTCTCCCTACCTCCCTCTTGATCTCAGTTTCTCTTAATATCTCTTGCAAAATCCTAGGAAAACCATGGTGCTCACCTCCTGCCACATGTAGAAATATGCTTTTGAAGTGCGTCATTTGTATCTTGTTCTTACTAAGCCCTCTGGGAATCTGATATTGTCAAGAATCTTCTTAAAAACTGGTTTTCTTTTGGTTTCTGATTTACCTCTTAGTATTTCAAATAATTCCCTGTATTCTGGAATATACATTCTATTTCTTAAGGAATTCTCAAAGTTAGATCTTCAAACTCATTTTCCATATTTTTTCCCACAGTTTTAGCATTCTGCTGCTGCTACTGCTAAGTCACTTCAGTTGTGTCCAACTCTGTGTGACCCCATAGACAGCAGCCCACCAGGCTCCCCCGTTCCTGGGATTCTCCAGGCAAGAACACTGGAGTCGGGTGCCATTTCTTTCTCCAATGCATGAACTGAAAAGTGAAAGTGAAGTCGCTCAGTCGTGTCCGACCCTCAGCAACGCCATGGACTGCAGCCTTCCAGGCTCCTCCGTCCATGGGATTTTCCAGGCAAGAGTACTGGAGTGGGGTGCCATTGCCTTCTCTGAGTTTTAGCATTCGCTTCTATGCAAATGTTTTACAAATTCTTATTTCCATTTCAAAAAAATCTACTGTTTTATTTATTTTTTAAATTTCTAAACCCTAATGTACTTTATCTTATATCAGTCTTAGTACATGTTTGGTGCTTGATGAATTAAAAAAATGTCGCTCATTATGCTCTCCTGAGTTCTGAACTCATTGACAAGTAGAACAAAAGAATGGGCAGATTGAGAAGCCAAATCTAAACTTAATTAATGGAAAAGCTGTTTTGGAAAGTTTTGCTTATGCCTAATCCTAATGTTGAGACCCCCAAATCAGACAGATTTAGCCAGCATCACTGACAGCTCTGGCCTAGGTCAGGACCCTCATGGAGGGGTTCAAGTTAGATCCTCTAGAACTGCTGGGTTGGAGATGGAACAGAGCAAAATACTTTCTAGAGACCACTCATCCAAAAGGAAAGAAGGTGGAAGGGGCAGGGATATTCTGCCAAGATCCTCTTTAAATGATTCTCCATCCTTTGGGGGGAGTGAGTGAGTAGAGAGAGACTAGGAAGGCTATACTAATGACACTCCTTCCACACAGGAGGAAACTCAAGGAGGGAAAAGAATGGATATTCACACCATCAAGATACGTAACTGAATTCATTGACTACCAGTTCTCCCTTTCTGCCTTTTTCCTTTATGGTCTAAGATGTTTTGTTTTCTGCCAAAAGAAATTGCATATTTCCACTTCACATTTTTCAGAGCATTTATTTATCTTATATTTTACTTCATGTTCTTCTGTTTTGGCCATCTACCATCTTCTTTTCTTTTATTTCCAATCATCAGTAATGCATTCTATACTCTTGATTTGTTCCTGGGTTGTTATAAACTTTCTGATTTATTTTTCTCCCTCATTATATTGGACTTCAATCTCTATTTCAGGAAAATGAGTGCTTTTCTGTGTACACAATTTTCACTGGGTTTAGTTCTATTTAGTTCCTCCTTCATATACCATATTTAGGGAGAATATTTTCTAAAGATATGACAGTGGGATACTTATCACAATGGCTAAGAGCATAAGCAATGGAATCCATGGAACATGAGCTAAATTTTTATGTCTGTCAGTAAATGGCAACAGAAAATTGAGTAAATTACTTTTCTCTCAGAGAATGAGAAAAAGGAATTTGAACAGATCAATAAGCAATAAAGAAGCTGAAATGGCCATTGAAGTTTTCCTTTCTCAAGTCTACAGCCCTGGAAGGTTTTACATGTGAGCACTACCAAACCTTCAAAAAAAAGAACTATTTTCTGTTTTATATGGGAACACATGCAAAATTTATAAGTAGATTATTGGCTAAGTGAATTTGATAATTTAAAATACTAGATTATGAAAATGTAGGTTTTATCACAAAACATTAGTTTTTCAATATCTTAAAATCAATTAATATATTTAAGATATTAACAGGCTAAATAAGAACAATCATAAATTACTTCAGTCAATGTAGAAAAAGCATTTGATAAAGTTAAATTTTTGTTAAAAATAAAACTCTTAGCATACTAGGATAAGGAAAAAAACTTCCTTAATTTAAAAAGGTTTTATAGCCCAAACCCTAACAAAATACTGTATTCATTCTCTTTAAGACAGGGAAAGTAACAAAGAACTCAGTCATCATTAGTATGTAAAAGAATATTGAAAATTCTGTCCAATTGCATAAGAAAAGAAACAAAAGACTGGCATAAGACTTAAAGGAGAAGAAATACAACTCACTCCTTATAGATTGTATGATCACCCACCTAGAAAAAGCAACGACAGAACAACAAACAATTAGAGCTAATTAGTAGTATCTATTAGTTCTGGAGAGAAAAACAATTTGCAAAGCAATAACCACAAGAAAAAAAATAGCTGAAATGTTCTTCATAATGACACATTACAAATAACAAGAATTTAACCTAATTAAAATTACAAATGAACTGTCTGAGGACATAGAAAGACCACAGATGATCTGGCATTATGGGGAGCTATTCCACGAACTTCTCTGATGAGTTAGAAGTATATTCATGCCAATTCACAGCCATTGTCGGTTGTGCCTCGTGTTACTAGGCATTATCCTAGGTAATGGCCACAGAGCCACTCCACCACAGAACGGAGCCTGTGCTGAAACGCGTACTCCAGGATTACAGGAGGGACAAGAAAAGCTACTGGAGAAGAGCTAGACATTGTTGTAGAATACATATATATGTGAATGAAGAATCTATGGACTTTTCAGCTAAAGCAATAATAAAGATGACGAAGATGTTACCATGGGCTATGATGAGAAAAACTGGATCTTCTCACATGAAGTGCTTTTAGAGAGCATCTCTCCCAATGCCATAAAGTAGAATATGGAATATGTGATTAGGGATGATTCAGGGATCTGAGGGGATTGTTTGCCATTTCTAAAGCTGGTGGTTATGTACAGTAGTTCATTTAATTATTCTTTTAAAAAATACATGTAAGTTACATATATTCTCTGTGTACTCCATTATATATAATATATATATAATACTCCATTTAGATAAAATGGAAATATATATACATGTTTTCATATATAAGCAAAGAGAAGTTTTAAAATATATTTAAAATTTTATAACATTATGTATTTTTGGTTAAGGAAAAAATGTTTTAGAGAAGGGAAGTAGATATTTTTAACTTTCCAATCATGTAATTGTATTATATATTAAATAATAAGTTAATCATTTAAAAATAAATTTCAACAAAAGACTACTGAAAGAACATCAAATTTAGACAACTTAAAAATGAAATGTTGAAAAAGCATGAAATTATAGAAAAAACTATAAAAATAATGTCAAGATGTAAAAGGACAAAAAGTTCTAATTGTATAGGAAGATATCAGTTTACTTAATTATTCCATATACTCAATCAAAATTAAGTAAAATTTAATGGAACTCAGTAAGTCTATTTTTCAAGTATAATGGAAAGGTGTAATAGAGCCATAATAATTTTGTGAACCTGTTCTACCAAGTATAAAGAGAAATTAAAGACATAATAATTAGGACAGTGTAATTGGTTTAAAGATATAGAAGGAGACTCATCAATAAAAAGAAAAGAAAACTAAGAAATAGGCCCTTATAAAGAGTGGTGATAAATGACAGGGCTACCATTGGTGATCAGGATAAGAGAAAGGACAATTCAGTAAATGGTACTGGAACTACTCATGATATATTATGATTACTCATATGTTATGATAAACTCATAACAAAAATATCTTCTAAGGATTTAAAGATAAATTTGAAAGTAAGGATTATAAATGTTAGAAGGACATTTAGGAAAATATCTTCATGACTTGGGGGTTGGGAAAATTTTTCTAAGAAGTTAAAAATGAAAACTTTAAATTAAAAGCTAAATTTAAAAAAATGTATGCATCAACAAATAATAATACAAGATGCAAACATAACCTTGGAGATAATTTTCACAAATACTAATATTGAGAATTTATAATGATTTACTGTAAATCAATAAGAAAAAGGTAACTCTACAGGATAATAATCAAATATATTATATATATATATATATATTTAGACATTTCTCAAAACAGGAAACCTGAATTATTATAAAGAAATGAAAAATAAATTCTTTACCTCATAGGTAACCAGGTAACTACATCATGAAACCTCAACGATAATAAGATCATCACACACTCTAGAAACTAGGACACATTAAAATATTAGAAGACCAGTATTGGCAAAAATGCAGAATTCTGTGAACACATTAACTTTCCTTGAAATACTGTAAATTGCTTCAACTACTTACCAAAAAGACAGAAAACCACTTTGACAATTAGGTTAAAATGCGTACACACTTTTCTCTAGCAATTTCTCTCCTGGAAAGATTCAAATTTAGATAAATATATTCACATACAAGAATGCTCTAGCTTCATTTCTTTGTAGTTAAGAAATTTAAAAATCCTTGAAATAACATAAATTAAGAAATGCAGTGAAATTATTAGAGCTATATTTATAATATTTGTATACATATCCTTAATTTGTATAAAAATGTGTATAATTCTCAGAAACTCTGAGAGTGAGAATGGAGCAGCTAGTTGCTGGATGAACTCAGTGGTCTGGCAAAGGGAATATGGGTGGGGTACCCAGAGCATCTATGATAGCCTTCCACTTGTAGCACTCAGATCTTCTTACTTCTCACATTGATTTACTACCTTCAGGCACAGCTTATTTTGATTTCTAGTTGGTTACAATTTCTAGGAAGAGTAGGGTTTTATAATCTGTCACTCCTTCGGCTAGCAGTTCTGCTTATCCAGATGGCTTGCCCAGGGGGTGGCCATCTGATGGGTCATGGCTTATAAGGCTCTTATCAGGCTCTGTCTGCTCTACTTGTACGATTAAAACTGGGCAACCCTAACTGATGAATCTATTTGCAGAGCAGGAATAGAGATGCAGACACAGAGAACAGACTTGTGGATACAGTGGGGGAAAGATAAGGTGGGAGAAATGGAGAGAGTAACTTTGAAATAATATACTACCATGTGTAAATGAAATAGCTAGTGGGAAGCTGCTGTACAGCACAGAGAGCTCAGCTTGGTGCTTTGTGATGACCTAGAGGGGTGAGCTCAAGAGGGAGGGAATACATATACACTTACAGCGGATTTGTGTTGTTGTACAGTAGAAACCAGCACAACCTTGTAAAGCCATTATCCTCCAATTAAAAAAAAAAATTGGATGTACCATGCTCTAGTGAAATGGTCACATCTGAAATGTCAGTGACAATTGAGATTAATCTCGGTTAGGTTTGCCATAGTCTATTTTCATCCACCACACATTAGCTAATTTTTCCAGGGGTTAAACTGATGACTTAAAAAGGAATATGATAAGAACCACTACCCCTGCATCCTTGTGTCATCAGAGGTCACACTTATTTTTGCTCTTCCTCACTTTTGTTGAGGTTCAGTCACTCAGTCCTGTCCAACTCTTTGCAACCCCATGGACTGCAGCACACCAGGCTTCCCTGTCCTTCACCATCTCCCTGAATTTGCTCAAACTCATGTCCATTGAGTTGTTGATGCCATCCAGCCATCTTGTCCTCTGTTGTCCCCTTCTCTTCCTGCCTTCAATCTTTCCCAACATCAGGGTCTTTTCTAATGAGTCACCTCTTCGCATCAGGTGGCCTAAGTATTGGAGCTTCAGCATCAGTCCTTCCAATGAATATTCAGGACTGATTTCCTTTAGAATTGACTGCTGAAGAATTGATGCTTTTTAACAGCGGTGGAAAAGACTTTTGAGAGTCCCTTGGACTGCAAGGAGATTAGTCAATTCCTCAATAGTTGCAATTGTTTTTGTTGTTGTTTCTAATTTACTGTCTTGGCTGGTGGGTGCTGTTTCAGGGTATGGTAGACAGAATTTTAAGGTGGCCCCTCTGGTAGACAGAATAATGAGCCCCTAAAAATGTCCATTTCCTAACCCCCAGAACCTGTGAATATGGCAAAGGAGAATTAATGCTGCAGGTGGAATTAAGATTGCTAATTGTTACCTTATAAGAGGGAGATTAACATGGATAATGCAGGTGGGGCCAATGTAATCACAAAGTTCTCAAAAGGGAAAGAAGGTGGCAAAAGGCAGCAGACAAATGGCAGTGTGAGGAAGGCTGAGTTTGACATGGCTGGCTCTGAAGGGACTGTAAGCCAAGAAGTTGAAAAGCTTCTCCTTTAGAGCCTCCCGAACTCATGCAGCTCAGCCAGCACTTTGATGTAGGC
The DNA here is from genome assembly GCF_000754665.1 of Bison bison bison. Taxonomy (NCBI): domain Eukaryota; kingdom Metazoa; phylum Chordata; class Mammalia; order Artiodactyla; family Bovidae; genus Bison; species Bison bison. The sequence continues at coordinate 5,521,779 of NW_011495070.1, read as the reverse complement.
CCAGTGAGATCCAGTTCAGACTTCGAGCCCCAGGAGATAAATTTCTATCATTTAAGCCCCTAAGTTTGTTTGTGTTTGCACAGCAATAGGAAACTGATACAGCCTACATGATTTTTGTCCCAGGTATTACTTTCATGATTGGGCTACATTACATGGCAAAAGATATTATCTTGGTAGGCCTAGTCAAGTCACGTAAGCCCTTTAAAACCAGAGTGTTCTTGCCAACTTGGGGCAAAAGAAGTCAGAGAGCTTCCTGTAAGTCACTCAACCCGAGGGAGGCTCTCCCTTGCTGAGACAGAAGAGACACAGAGCAAGGACAAGATGGAAAACGAATTCTTCCCAAAACTGTAACAAGCATGGAGGTGGGTACTTCTCCAGAGACTTCTGATAAGAGTTCAGTTCAGCCTTGTGAGACTCTAAGCAAAGAATACAGTTGAGCCCACCTGGACCTCTGACGTACAGATTTTTTTTTTTTTTAAGTTTCTGTGATAATCTCTTTTAATGTAGCATAGAAAACTGAGATATCTCCAACTACAGCAGCTTTTAAGGGGTTTTACCAACTGTAAGTCTGTCCATTTCAATCATACATTCGAGAACCTGGGAAATAACAAATACTGGCTGAGACTCAACCATGACATGTAGTCATGTAGACCACGTGTCCAGTGGGCCTATGATGGTATGGACCCGAGCCCAAGTCAGGACTGCACTTTCTGCCTTGTCAGATCAGACTCTATTCAGCCACCCTACAGAAATCTGATTACAGAAATCTGAAATTCTCAATGCGTATTACCCAAGTACATGGCTCTAGGTCCCCTGGAAGAAAAGGATTGGAGAAATTACCATAGTGTGTAATCAGCATGGTGTTTCATAGTCCTCCTTCTTCTTCTTTTTTTTTTTTTTATTAAACTCAACATTGTGTTTTATTTTTTTATTTTTTTCAGGCAGCTGTCATTTATTTTATTTATTTTTTTTTCTTTTTTTTAAAATTTTATTTTATTTTTAAACTTTACATAATTGTTAGTTTTGCCAAATATCAAAATGAATCTGCCACAGGTATACATGTGTTCCCCATCCTGAACCCTCCTCCCTCCTTCCTCCCCATACCCTCCCTCTGGGTCGTCCCAGTGCACTGGCCCCAAGCATCCAGTATCGTGCATTGAACCTGGACTGGCATCTCGTTTCATACATGATATTTTACATGTTTCAATGCCATTCTCCCAAATCTTCCCACCCTCTCCCTCTCCCACAGAGTCCATAAGACTGTTCTATACATCAGTGTATCATAGTCCTTCTTGATGGAGACTTGGTCACTCCTTCAGTTAACGGGCTCTGAGTTTGAGGACTGGCTCAGGTTCGAAAACTGTGGGAAAGATCATGATTTTCCATTTGTATAGCTGAGCCTGCAGCCTTTTCATCTATACTTGATTTATTTTTATTGTCTATGTTAAGAAATATCCTTATTGACTGCCCCTCTCACAAATTTCTAGGAAAATTATATTTTACTATCCATGACAATAGATTCTTGCAGACTGATCTTTTCAAATTGTGTTCTGACCTTGTTGCTTATTACAGTAATTATGTCCACTGCTGTTTGAGGATACTAGCATCTCGCTGCTACTGAGGAGCCTTGTTCTTGGACAGTATCTCTTACCATCAGTCCCACCCAGCCTGCAGACAGCAGCCATTGGTGAGCTTCCCAACAATGCTACTGGTTCTTTGCAGTCTGCTTTTCTTACTGCCATGGTATACGGGGTGTGTTCCAGGCTCTTCCAAGAAATGCAGTCAGTTACTGCTTTGTTAATATTTAAATAGTAAAACCATTCTAGAATACCAACTGCTCTGAGTTTTTATCTCTTCTTCCAGAGTCTGAATTGGCAGTCCTGGCACCTCATCTTTGTTTAACTTGAGCCTTTTTGTTTTGTAAGCTTCTAAAAGCCATACCCAGAAGTGTATTTGGTCCATCTCAGCCATGTTAATCTCTGTGTCGTAGGACAGTGTCCCAATATTGACAAACTCTCCCATATCTGTTTTGATATTCTACTTCTCTTGATGCTACAGCCTCAGGGTTCACTTCCAGGCATTTTCTTGTTTTCTGCTTGCACATGTTAGCCAAACTCTGCAGCTCTTTGATATATAATCTCTGTCCTCTCTTAGCAGGCCTAGAACACTGCCAGTCAGATTTTGCTAAAAAAAAAAAAAAAAAAGACCCAAATTGTGGGTCCAGGGGGCCAAGAATGGAGGTGGGAGCAGATCCTAAGGAAAATAAGCCCATTATCTTACAGGTTATCTATGGAGCATGTGCTATATTTAGGAGCTCTACATGGTCTTTCGGTAAAAGGTTGCTCCTGTTTCAAACAAAGAAATGTGGCTCCTTCTGTTATCATACAGGATTCAGGGGAATCTGGGAATTCAGGTACTCAAGGTGATTTAATCCCAGATATGTCCATGCAAAGCCTCAGGGCTCCCACTTCTTGCCTAGGAGGGCTCTGAGTCTGTTATGAAATACTCGGCTTAGTAAAAAATGCAACCTTCTTTAAACTTCTGCCTCTCTCACAACTCAGACTTAGGCCTGATCTTCAGCTCTACTGCCCTTTAGCTACAGTTGAATTATTGGCATTTTAAATGCTTTCAAGAAGGCTCTCTGGCTCCTACTTTGCTTGAAAAGTTTTTATTATGAACTCTAAGCCTCTCTTTTTCTCTTTCCAGTATGACAGAGCACTTTGCCATCGTCACCTGACTCCACAGTATTCATAGTTACTATTTCTCCCATATGATTGCACCAACTGGTGCATCCCTGCCTACTCTATGCTGTGTCCGTTCACCCAGTGCCAAAGAATAAAGACTGTGAAGGGGGCACCAGCACACCTCAGGGCTGAAGTATACCAGAGACTTTACCTACCCCTAGTGATGGGTTCCCACTGACAGATGAGCAATCAAACTTGAGACTCCCATCAGTAGAGTATACTTCCTCTGACTCCTCCTCATACCAATAGCCTGAGCTCAGTTTTCCTAGGAGCAGAGCCTGAATTATTGTGTAAGTGAATTACTGAGAGTGCTCTCAGGTATTATGGTAATAAATCAGGATATTGCTGCTGTTCAGTCTCTTCAGTCATGTCTGACTCTTTGCGATCCCGTGGACAGTAGACTGCCAGGATCCTCTGTCCATGGGATTTTTCCAGGCAAGAATACTAGAGTGGGTTGCCATGCCCTCCACCAGGGGATCTTCCTGACCCAGGAATCGAACTTGTGTCTCCTGCACTGTAGGCAGATTCTTTACTGCTAAGCCACTGGGGAAGCCCCAATAAATCAGGATATGATATAGAAAAAGGTCATTGGAATGGTTTCTGCTGGAGGCAGGGTTCAGACTGGGCCCATGGAAGATGTGGAGCATGAATTACATCATGGAGTTGGTCCCATTTTCGTGGCACCCTACATAGGTCAGTCACGGCTACTGGTTTCTCCCTCTTCTCTGGAGGCTTAATTTTATGGGCAACACAGCTTCCATTTGGCCATGGACAATTCTGAGTAGGAGGAGGGATCTGGGAGCTATTTGCAATGAATATTCATTCATTGCATGAATGAATGCAAGAGGCTGCACCTCTTCTGTGAATGGAATGTGGATAGGGCACCACTAGTACTTACTACGGGCTTCCCTGGTGGGTTGGTGGTAAAGAATCCACCTAAATGCAGGCAACAGGGGTTTGATCCCTGGGTAGGGAAGATCCCCTGGAGGAGGAAATGGCAACCCACTCCAGCATTCTTGCCTGGGAAATCCCATGGACAGAGGAGCCTGGCGGGTGACAGTCCATGGGGTCACAAAGAATCAGACGTGACTGAGCGCACACAGCAGCAGCAGCACCTCCTCCAGGAGGACAGGAGGAGGACTTCCACTGTATTATTTTATTAGTTGGCTTGGATTATGGGTTACCTGTTTATCAGTTTTCATATCATATTTTATGTTGCAATATGTTATGATCTTATGATATAATCTTTGATGATATGATCTTTGCTTTATTCAGACTTGAAGCAATGATAAAGAAGGTGGATAATAAAATTTTATCCTCTCGCACTAACATATTAAATTGTATATTTTCATTTATTATGAACAACGAGCTGAATTGTGTAATTAAAACATCACATTCTTTCAGGCAATGTTATCGAATTGAAGACACATTTATTTTTAAAGATTCTATAAAGAGTATGAAGCATATAAGAAAAGTTTAGCCACTAGTTTACATAACAGTGAAAGCAGACCTATTCTTTTAGGGCTAAGAGGTAATTTCCCCCTATTTTGTGCCTAGCCTGTCTAATAGGGCTGTCATAACGAAGTACCACTGACAGGCTTCTGGGTAGAGCATGGTTACAGCAGGATAATTGAAGGATTATCCTTCAGTTATTCAAACAATAGAACTTCATCTTCTCTCAACTCTGGAGGCTAAATGTCAGAGGTTGGTTCCTTCTGATGGGTGTGAGAGAAGGATCTGTTCCAGGCCTCTTTCTTGGCTTGTAGAGGGGACAGTGTGGCCCTGGGTCATCACATCATCTTGCCTCTCTTTATGTTCGTGTCCATGTTTCCTCTACTTAAAAGACACAAGTCATATTGGATTAGGGCCCACCATGATGACTTTATTTTAATTTCGTAAAAAATTATTGAAGTATAGTTGATTTACAATGCTGTGTTGATTTCTTCTGTACAGCACAGTGACTGTTTAACAAGAATATACATATAACAGTTCAATCGCTCAGTTGTGTCCAACTCTTTGCGACCCCACAGACTGCAGCATGCCAGGCTTCCCTGTCCATCACCAACTCCTAGAGCTTGCTCAAAATCATGTCCATCGAGTCAGTGATGCCATCCACCATCTCATCTTCTGTCGTCCCCTTCTCTTGCCTTCAATCTTTCCCAGCCTCAGCATCTTTTCCAATGAGTCAGTTCTTCGAATCAGGTGGCTAAAGTATTGGACTTTCATCTAGCCTCAGTCCTTCCAATGAATAGTCAGGACTGAATTCCTTTAGGATGGACTGGTTGGATCTCCTTGCATCCAAGGGACTCTCAAGAGTCTTCTCCAGCACCACAGTTCAAAAGCATCAATTCTTGGCTCTCAACTTTATATTCCAACTCTCACATCCATCCATGACTACTGGGAAACCATAGCTTTGACTAGATGGATCTTTGTCAGCAAACTAATGTCTCTGCTTTTGAATATGCTGTCTAGATTTTTAATAGCTTTTCTTCCAAGGAGCAAGCATCTTTCAATTTCATGGCTTCAGTCACTATTTGCAATGATTTTGCTATTGCTATTGCTAAGTCACTTCAGTCGTGTCCGACTCTGTGCGACCCCATAGACGGCAGCCCACCAGGCTCCCCCATCCCTGGGATTCTCCAGGCAAGAACACTGGAGTGGGTTGCCATTTCCTTCTCCAATGCATGAAAGTGAAAAGAGAAAGTGAAGTCACTCAGTCGTGTCCGACCCTCAGCGACCCCATGGACTGCAGCCTTCCAGGCTCCTCCGTCCGTGGGATTTTCCAGGCAGGAGTACTGGAGTGGGGTGCCATTGCCTTCTCCGGCAATGATTTTGGAGCCCCCCAAATAAAGGCTCTCACTGTTTCCATTGTTTGTGCACCTACTTGCATGAAGTGAGGGGACTGGATGCTATGATCGTAGTTTTTTGAATGTTGAGTTTTAAGACAACTTTTGTACTCTCCTGTTTCACTTTCATCAAGAGGCTCTTTGGTTTTTCGCTTTCTTCCATAAGGCCGTGTCATCTGTGTGTGTCTTTTTTATCCTCCATTATGGTTTGTCACAGAATATCGAATAGAGTTCGCCTGTGCTATACAGCGTGGCCGTGTTGTTTGCCACTCTGTATGTAGAATAATTGGCCTCTGCTAATCCCAAGCTCCTGATGCGTCCTCCCCTACACCCACTCCCCCTTGGCAACCACAAGTCTGTTCTCTGTATCTAGGAATTCTCTAAAGGCCTGTGTCCAAATACAGTTGCATTCTGAAGTACAGGGGTTAGGACTTCAATATATGAATTTTAGGGAGGACAAAATGTAGCTCAAAAGCCCCTACCTTAACTTATCTAAAGTTTTTCTGGTATTAAAAATTGGTGTTCTTTCAGAACATTAATGATTTTAAGGACATCTTTCATTTCGGAATAGAAAAGGATAAGAACAATTCCAATTTAGTTCTTCTTTTCCCTTTTGTACTATAAAGGAATCATCTTTGAATACTAAAATTAAATTAATATGAAAATGAATAAATGGTACAATCTTGTCTTTTCTTGACATAATTAAGTAAAAGAATAATATCAGGTATAGACCTGTGTGTCTGAAAAGCTAGTACAGGAATTATTTTTGTAGGAATTTAAGTACCAAGAACCAAACATGGTTTATCTTTATTTAAATGAAGGTTCTAGTTAATTAGAAATTGAATGAGAAGGAAATACATTTCCTACATATTAATAAAATATTACTTGGTTCAAATTTGAATACAGTTTTCCTAAACTGCATATTTTCAACGTTTGAATTAACTGAGACCAATACTATATAAAACCTGAGGGGCTTATTCTTGAAGACAGTCCTTGGTATGACAATGACCAGAGTAATGGGTTTTGATTAATAAGAAATAGGTCTTCCACTGGACAGATTTTTATTAGCAAATAAAACTGTGTTTTTTCAAATTATCAACTTTAATTTCTACAAATATCATTTCAAGAAAAGCTTATAGTTAGGAAGGAGAAGAGGAAAAACTGTTGACAGAAAGAAATCAAAGTGAATTCATACACCAAGGCAGAAGAAGTAGGGACTAATGAAATGTATTTTACCCAAGGGATACACGAAAAAAAAATAACTAATGATAAGAACATTTATAGTTTACAAAGCATTATCACATATACATTTAGAGATTGTGCCTTTAACTATCATATGAAGCAGCAAAAATTTTTTTTCATTTTAAAAATTAAGAAATTAGAGCTTACGCTGGTTCATATGTTTCCAAAATCTGCATGCCTGTGTGCTAAGTCACTTCAGTCATGTCTGACTCTGTGCGACCCTATGGACTGTAGCCTGCCAGGCTCCTCTGACCAAGGGATTTTGCAGGCAAGAACACTGGAGTGGGTTGCCTTGCCCTCCTCCAGGGGATATTCCTGATGCAGGGATCGAACCTGAGTCTCTTTATGTCTCCTTCATTGGCAGGCTGGTTCTATTCCACTGGCATCACCTGGAAGCACTCCAAAATCTATGAAGGCAAATTTATTGTTGTTATTCAGTTCCTAAATCATGTCCAACTCTGCAACCCCATGGACTACAGCTTACCAGGTTTCCCTGTCCTTCACTATCTCCCTGAGTTTGCTCAAACTCATGTCCATTGAGTTGGTGATACCATCCACACATCTCAGCCTCTGTTGCCCCTTCTCTTCCTACTCTCAGTCTTTCCCTGCATCAGGTCTTTTCCAAAGAGTTTGACCTTTGCATCAGGTGGCCAAGGTATTGGAATCCTTTAACATCAGTCCTTCCAATGAATATTAAGGGTTGTATTCCTTGCTGTCCAAGGGACTCTCAAGAGTCTTCTCCAGTACCACAGTTTGAAGCATCAGTTCTTCGGTGCTCGGCCTTCTTTATGGTTCAATACTCACATCCATGTATAACTACAGGAAAAACCATAGCTTTGACTATACAGACCTTTGCTGGCAAAGTGATGTTTCTGCTTTTCAATATGCTTTCTAGGTTTGTCATAAGCATCTTTTAATTTCTTGACTGCAGTCACCATCTGCAGTGATTTTGGAGCCCAAGAAAATAAAGTCTGTCACGGTTTCCATTGTTTCCCCATCTATTTGCCACGAAGTGATGGGACCGGATGCCATGATCTTAGTTTTTTGAATGTTGAGTTTTAAACTAGCTTTTTCACTCTTCTCTTTCACCCTCATCAAGAGGCTCTTCAACTACCTTCTGCTAAGTAGGAAGAAATGGATTACTTAGGGATAATGAGTGTACTAGGTGATCTGCTAGTCACTGGGAATAAGGTGATGAACCAATAAAAGTCTTTAACTTTTGGAGCTTAGAGCTGATGCTAAGAGCAGACTCCCACCTTTCCTCTTCCCAGAAACTGATCAAAATATACAGCGACCAAAAAAAAAAAAAAAAAAGGTGGCGGGGGGGATTAAAACAATCAGTATTTAGATAGGGAAACAGTGATAAACACAAATACAACATAGGAAAAAGTTTGAAAAATGTAACAAAATCACTTCTGCCTTATAAAAAAGAATAAATGTGGCCAATGGATGGGATAGCTGCAAATTGATAGGTTCTGAGGTCACAGATGGGAGATAAATAGTAAAGCGAAGTCTTCAGCAAGGGAGAATGCATGCATGTTAAGTCCCTTCAGTTGTGTCTGACTCTTTGCGACCCCATGGACTGTAGCCTGCCAGGCTCCTCTCTCCATCGGATTCCAGGCAAGAATATTCCAGTGGGTTGCCATTTCTTTCTCCAGGGGATCTTCCCGATCCAGGGATCGAACCCATGTCTCTTAAGTCTCCTGTACTGACATGTGGATTCTTTACCACCAGCACTACCTGAGAAGCCCCAGCAAGGGAGATTTAGCACTAAAGTAGAATTTTCTGCTTGGATAGCCAATTTACATTCTTTAGAAGAATGGTCTGTATGACATCAGGATGGGGACTCTGCAAAGGACTGAGGCCAGCTAAGCAAACTTTCAGAGGAGAAATCCTTAGACATGGGTGTAGGTTATATGTCTGTTCAAATACTCTCTACACACATGTCCCGTTTTGCTTATTTAATGTTTTGTTTGGACTTTAAGTGCCGTTTAAGTAACCCCTTGTAAAGATACTGTGGATCTTTTTGGAAATAGGAGAAACCAATACATAGTTTAGGTTTCTTTGCAGAGATTTTTTTTGAACTATTGATATTCTATAAATAATTTAACTTTTAAAATGTTAAATGTATTTTTTAAAATCTGTTGAACTGCTTCTGTAGTCATATATTCCCAGGGATAACAAACGGTTACTAGTGTTAAATATACTTAAGTTTGGGATCTGCCTTGTCAATTTCCATAGAATTTTTCAATATTTTTTTCAACTTGGATTTTGAGAGGGTCTTCTGTTTCTAGTTGGTTGGTTCTTTCTAAATCAGATAAATTTTCAGATAAAAAATTGTTTATATTCTGTAAGTACTCCTAAGAACTGACAAGAAAAGACCCAGGATTAGTCTGATTTTATGTTAACATCTAAGGGATGATGAACCTATTCATCTATGCGAAGTTGAAAGTTGATGTTTAATGTGTTAAAGTGCAGATCCCAGGCTTACACTTGAAGAACCTCAGACCTGATGATAAACATAGGAGAAGTGCCAAGAAAGGGTAGTGAGTCTGCCAATACTTCAACGCTCATTAGCTGCTGCTGCTGCTGCTAAGTTGCATCAGTCGTGTCCAAGTCTGTGCGACCCCATAGATGGTAGCCCACCAGGCTCCCCTGTCCCTGGGATTCTCCAGGCAAGAACACTGGATTGGGTTGCCATTTCCTTCTCCAATGCATGAAAGTGAAAAGTGAAAGTAAAGTCTCTCAGTCATGCCTGACTCTTAGCAACCCCATGGACTGCGGCCTACCAGGCTTCTCTGCCCATGGAATTTTGAGAGCCAGCTGTAAATACGAGTCATGTGGATAACAATAGCTGATGCAAATAGTGCGCTGATTCATTGCCTCATTGCTTTAAACTTATCAGCACTATGAAACAATTTGGCCATAAGAATGAATACTGGTGACCTAGATCTACAGTGTCACAGGGCTCTGATAATCAATATCTCTGAGACCCTGGGCAAGTTAATCAATCTCTGTCTCTCTTTCTGCTCTGCATCATGGGGATAATATTGTCCTCATTAAGCTATTGTGATGATTAAATGAGATGATATGTGACAGGCTTAAACACAGTACCTGTCAACTATCAGCACTTGAAAATGATAATTTAAAATTTTAATTGTACCATTCTTTCTCTCCCATTCTTGCTGCAATTCCGGCTAGAGTTGATCCGTTTGGAGTTATTAAAAGAACTTTAGAGAGTCTTGTTAAAAGCGCAGAAATTGACTCTGATAAAGCAGAATAGGCAATTATTATTTTTTTTTAAATGGATGGCCTATAGAATGCTAAGGTAAATAAGTCTAAATAACCAGGCTTAAGACTCAACTTCCAGGAACACTGCCCAAAACCATGCCACAGAACTGGCTTGTGGCTACACTGCTGCCACTCCCACTCTCCACATGCCCCCTGCCAGGAACTCCAACTCACTGCCACCTCTACTGGAATGATTTCAGAGCCAGGAATGCAGTCTCGCCACCACTGCCACTCTCAGAGCCAGCTGCCTCTGCCACCACCCTTTAGCAAAGTGAGTTCTGTGTACATTTTCCTTCTTCATGTGGCTCAGTTCTGAAGTGAGGTCTTGCATTTGTGATCACCAGTCTCACTACTTGAGCCTGAGCAGCAAAGAAGAGGGAACCAAGTTTTGTAGGTTATGCCTTAGAGAAGCTCAAACCAGAAAAGTGGAAGTCCTCCAAAAGAGCAAGGATGTTCAAAAGTTGTGATACAGCCAGAAAAACAGAAAATTGCCCACTGTAAATCACTGGAGAGGGGTTATTTTTGTTTTGAGAAACTACTCTGAAAGAAAAAGCTATGTTCTTGTTCATAGGTGAAGGGTCTGCTTGATTTGTGACGCTTTGCCTCTGGCCCAGCTCAGCATATTTTTGGCTACTTCTCTCATGATGTGTTATAATCTACTTCTTCCATTTGCATCATTCAGTAGCACATTTGAAACCATATGCAAAAGTAGCCTGGCTGATACTGTTAACTTCTAAGCTGTTTGTATATATTGTCATCAATTTGGATAATACATGTTTGTATTGGGATTTCACATTTAGAGTAATGATTCCATTCAGCATGGAATAAAGGGAAATGACTTAAATATAATGGCAGGATGAATTGCTAATAATAATGATTTGGTGTTAGTTCGAACTTCATTTGGTTCAGCATGATGTAATATCCAGGCCGTGAGTACCAGAGGACAAGTTCTATCACAGTGGAATGAGGGAACCAGAGAAACATGGTATTAACATTTCATGACAAAGGAAGATAAGAGTAGTAATAGTTAAAAATTTAATCTTTCAGTTAACATAGTTAATTTAACATAATCTATGTTATGACCAACCTAGATAGCATATTCAAAAGCAGAGACATTACTTTGCCAACAAAGGTCTGTCTAGTTAAGGATATGGCTTTTCCAGTAGTCATGTATGGATGTGAGAGTTGGACTGTGAAGAAAGCTGAGCGCCGAAGAATTGATGCTTTTGAACTATGGTGTTGGAGAAGACTCTTGAGAGTCCCTTGGACTGCAAAGAGATCCAACCAGTCCATTCTAAAGGAGATCAGCCCTGGGTGTTCTTTGGAAGGACTGATGCTAAAGCTGAAACTCCAGTACTTTGGCCACCTCATGTGAAGAGTCGACTCATTGGAAAAGACCTTGATGCTGGGAGGGATTGGGGGCAGGAGGAGAAGGGGACGACAGAGGATGAGATGGCTGGATGGCATCACTGACTTGATGGACGTGAGTTTGAGTGAACTCCGGGTGTTGGTGATGGACAGGGAGGCCTGGCGTGCTGCAATTCATGGGGTTGCAAAGAGTCGGACACGACTGAGCAACTGAACTGAACTGATGTTTAAAAGAATATGCATAAGGAAAGAATCTATAAAATCATGTCCAGAGTTATATCTTGCAACACTCCTGAGAGGCAATTTAAAATAACAAGAGAATAAATATTTTACTTTTACTCCATAGAAAAAAAGAACTTGCATTTTTTTTTTCCCCAGATGGACCAGTTCACAGGAACTACTTTTCATTCAAGTTACTATTCCATTTTATTTCAGTTGAATTTGTTACTCCTGGGCATTTGTACCTAATGTGCATTATATGTTCATCTATTTTTAATTACAATAAGGGATAAAGTTTTTAACTGATGTTAGAGAAACTGAAGTTTATATTTCAAATTTACAAATGCTGTAGCTCTAAGTGAACCAAATTTCAACTTAAGCAAGAACTTTTCTCTCTCCCAGTTCAACTGTCTAAGATAGCCTATCATTAACATTAACTGATTTATTTTCGCTATGCACTCTTTGACCACCCTCTTTTATGGAGAAGAGGACTCTGACGTTTTGAAAATTGAGTCAGCTGATCAAGATGACAAGAGTGTATCAAAGCACGAATTTGAACACAAACAATCTGACTCTGTATTTTCCCACTTTAAATACTAGTAAAATAATATTTACTGTAAGTTTTCTATGTGCCAGGCACTTTGTAAGCACTGTATAAATATTTTATCAGTTAACCTTCTTAATATAGCTATCAGGTAAATATGATTGTCTTCATATTACACACGAGCAAACTGAGGCACAGAGAAGCTTAAGTAATTTGACCAAGGTCATACTGCTAGTATGGGGAAGATCTAAATTCTAAATCAGCTCTCTGGCTCAGGATCCGGGCTGCTGAATTCCCTCTCCCCAGTTGGCTTTCAAAATATTAAGTTGGCTTTCAAAAATATTTCAGTTTCTGGTATGTCTAAAGTCTGAATCTAAAGCTAGAAATGTCTTCTTTAAAGTCCTAGGCATGTGATAGAGGCTGGTGTGACACAAGGCAGATGGAGTCACACCCCGATGAATTAAAAAGCTCAAAGTGATAAGTAGGAAAGACAAGAGAGGATACGAGAGAGAATGTTAATATTGGGGAAAAACAAGGACCAGTGGGAAGACAGTCAGGCACATGATTTAATCTAACAGGTCAGAGTAAGTCTCCTTACTACATAAGTCAGGAGAGTAAGTCTCCTGACTTATGTAGTGTTTAAACTGATATGTGAATGATGGACTGGTATTATCTAGGGACTGATAGGGTGAATTTCAGGCAGATATTGCAAAAATTATGAATGTATGATGATAAGAAATTATATTTCTTAGATCAATTGAAAGAAGTTTAATACGTGAGAAGGGATGGTAAGCATTACAGTATCGGAGGGAGGAAACTGTATTGGGAAGAATTCATGGAGGGGATTTAACAAATGTGAGTTTTATCCTAACGAAAATGGGAAATCATCAAGGGATTTTTAAGAGAGTTGGGGGAGCCTGGTGGGCTTCTGTCTAGGGGGTCGCACAGGGTCGGATATGACTGAAGTGACTTAGGAGCAGCAGCAGCAGAGGATCATCAACTTTGCGTTTTAGTTAAGATTGGCCTGCAGAATTGAGGTTAGATTGTAATGGAGCAAAGAGATAAGTTCTAAAGCTCTTCCAAATGCCCAAGCAAGAAAAGTTGGTGGTTGGAGGACAGAGAAGTAGACAGATGATGGAAATATGCAGGAGGTAGAATTTTCAGGTTGTGGCTGGTGCATGTGAAAGACGACAGTGAAGGTGATGTCCCGTTAACACCTGGATTTCCTACCAGAGTAGCTGGGATAAATGGCAGTACTATTGAGTAAGACAGGGAGCATGGCAGCAGAGCAGGTTTTGTGGGGGGATGGTGAGCTTAGTTTTAGAGTGAGAACTAATGAATGTGCTGATAAGTAATAGAGGTTACAAACCTCAGGAGAAAAGCTTCAGCTGGGAATGGACATTTTGAAGGTAACAGTTATATAGTAGAAATCAATAGGGAAAACTTTCAGAGAAGTTACCCATTTCTTTTTAGAGGACTGGAAAGATGAAATGTTTTTAATGGGTCCCCAAACCTGAAATTTTAGTTAATTAAATGCAGAATGTATTTATGAAATTATAAATGTTGCAATGACATTTTTGTAAATGATTTTTACAAAGATAGGAAAGTAAATTCTTAGAAAACCGGTTATAGTTCTGATATTGTTGATACCTGCTGTATTTTAAATTGTCAATAATGTTTAATGTTATATAGCATAAAGGCAAAGCAGGTGTTAGCATTGAGAGCTATTTAGCATTGAGAGCCAAAGACAGAAATTCTGATGAATAAAGGTGACAATTTCCTTGTACTGAGAAAGGAGTATGGTATCCTTGTGATGACTTTGCTTGCCTGCAGTAATGAGTGAATGACTTTGAATTATACAAAGGTTAATTAACTGGTCATTCTTGATGAGAGTGTAATTCTGTGGTGGGTCATTTGTGAGACACAGTATAAATTCATGGCAAATTCAACTTGCCACTCCTGTTTCAGGCCATCCTTTGTTTTGAACACAATTCTAAATGCACGTTCTGTTAAATTTTGACTGCTGCCATATGTATGAATTAACACAATCTAAACAGCTGGATATATGTACAGATTAGATATGTTCAATCTATTCAAAGGCATGAGTGTCTGAAGAGAGAGGGTTTTGAAATGTCTCTAATGGAAAAATGGCTCTAAGGGGTTTCTGCTGGAGCAGTCAATGCAAGACTAATGGAGTAAAAAGAAGTTTCACAAAAAGTCAACCACTCAACAGATAAGAGAGAGGCCACTATTTGAAAAGTCATGAATAGTTTTTGAAAAGGATAAGGAAGAATAGTAGGCTAGAAATTAGAGATGACATGCTGCTGCTACTGCTAAGTTGCTTCAGTCGTGTCTGACTCTGTGCGACCCCATAGATGGCAGCCCACCAGGCCCTCCCGTCCCTGGGATTCTCCAGGCAAGAACACTGGAGTGGGTTGCCATTTCCTTCTCCGATGCATGAAAGTGAAAAGGGAAAGTGAAGTTGCTCAGTCACGTCCGACTCTTAGCGACCTCATGAACTGCAGCCTACCAGGCTCCTTCGTCCATGGGATTTTCCAGGCAATAGTACTGGAGTGGGTTGCCATTGCTTTCTCTGAGAGATGACATACTATTTGCTTAAATAGTAGATTTTGAAAATTATTTCACCCAAAGGCACATGTGGCTCACAGTTATGTCCAATGAGAATGTTGTCTCCTGGTGGCAATGCTGGCTGAACAGTCACTTGTTCCTTTATGGATCTGTGAAGGATTCTGCTTCCAGCAAGTAATTATTTTTTTTTGAGTCAAATAGTTCACCCTAACAAACAAGGTAAAAAAGAAATCAATTATGTTTTTATAAAGCACTTCCATATGTTACGGGCTTCCCCAGTGCCTCAGACAGTAAAGGATCTGCCTGTAATACAGGAGACACAGGTTCAGTCTCTGGGTGGGAAGATCCCCTGGAGAAGGGAGTGGCAATCCACTCCAGTATTCTTGCCTGGGAATTCCATGGACAGAGGATCCTGGCGGGCTACAATCAACGGGTTTGGAAAGAGTCAGATACGACTGAGAGAGTAAGCACAGCACAAGTTATATTGCTGATTTTTATAAATATAAAGCACATGGTTTAGTCAATTTTAAACTTATGGTTCAGTGTGTAAATCCCTGATATATAATTCTGAATAATCTAAAAATTAGTAAGGATATTGCTTTATGTATACAATATAAAGCATTATCTTTTAGTACTTCATATATTTAGGGTTTTTAATTATTCCATTTAGTCATTTATAGTTATCTGAAAGTATTCTAGAATTGTTGAAAATGTTAATTCAGTTTAAGGCAACAAAGTGACACTTGACTGGAATCTATTATAAGTGACATTGTGACTCTTTTGATTTATTTTCAGTGCTGAACACAGATATCATTTATTTTAATATTCCTTCTCTGTGGCAATGTAATAAGGGCCTAGTAAGCCAAGACTTATAAATAAAGCATGTGCTCATTTCATTAATATTTTCATGATTAGCTGTTTGGAGATTTATGGATATGTTATAAGGAATTAAGATTGAACTAGGGTATAGATTCCCTCCAGACAGAGCCAGATGACATGTATTTTTGTAAATATGAATAAGTTCTGTTGATTGCTCAACTTTTATTATAATTATAAGTACTCAAGTTAGTCCAAGGATAACAAAACAAAGCGAAATATGATTGATTTATTTAAAGTTATCTCATAATTGTTATGTGGTAGAGAAAAAGATTTTGTATGCTTTAAAGGTTTTGTGTGTGTGTGAGTGTGTGTGTGTGTATGTTGAGTAAAATGAAAGTAAAGAAAGAGAAGAGGAAAAGAAACTCCCCCTTGGTACCTTAATGCTCCAATACCTTTTTGTAATGTCAAGTACACACAAACACACACACGCACACAGCAAAAAGTGCATTCAGGTTTTTACGTAACATCTTAGAGAAAAACGTGAACAAACTTTTTGGTCAACCCAATGCCTTGCTGTTTTCAGGATTTCACTATTTGGTTTGGGTTTATGTTGTGCTAATCTGCCTGTAACGTCAGACACACTGCACTGTGTAACAGTGAATATACTACACTATGATAATTTTTGTTTCTCAGTCTGATAATTAAATACATTTTTTAGTGCATGGATATGTTTTCCTCAAGTTATTCAAATTTTATAAAGTTATGATTTAATAAATGTCATACAAAAATAAGTTTTTGAACAAGAAGAGATTTGGAGTAGAAAATGGCAACCCATTCCAGCATTTTTGCCTGGAAAATCCCAAGGACAGAGGAGCCTGGCAGGCTACAGCCCATAGGGTCACAAAGAGTCAGACGTGACTGATCTACTGAGCATAAGTACAGATTTCAATTTATTTTACGAGGGTATTAAATATAACATGTTATAAAGACTCTGTTTCTGGATTTTGATATATCTGTTCCATCTTTTACCAGATGTGCATGTCAACCATTATCATTGGTTGCCCTGAAATCTGCTTTTCTCTTAAGATGCTTAGTTCTATAAAATGGGATAGCAATTCCTAGAGATGATAATACTTCAAATATTTAATGACTAGAAAGGCATGGTCCAGTCAGAAGGAAAGGTGCTAATTAAGTCACACTATCAAAACACTTAAATGTCAGTTCCTATAATATCCATCTTACATGGGAGGTGTGATCAATTAGAGGCATAAAATAAGACAATATATATAAAATGAACAAGGAGAAAATGCTTATCAGATGTTAGCCAAGTTAACAAATGTTAGCTGAGAGCTTCACCTCCTTATTTGACTGATCTCTCAACATTAGTTGAAAAAACTATATAAATTAGAGGGCAAGGTATTTTACAAATGTCTAAAATAGAATCAAGGATTTATAAAATGGATGAATCGTATCTAATTCTCATTAAACCCAACCAAAGACCAGGTGAGCTATTACCAAAGAAAAAGTTTCCATCTACTATGATGAAATTTATAATGTAGATTCCATGATAAGTGGAGGACACAGGAATCAATACATTTTCTGCTTAATCGTGACCTCTCTTTTTGCTTATTTGCAATTCCTTGATTGCGAAAATAAAACTTGATAAGTTAATACCTGTGCAGAAAGCACATCCAAATCTCCCTGAAAAATCTTAGAGAAAGATACAGTGATTAGGACTGCGTCCTCAGAGTTGTTTATCCTTAAACACTAGTGGGTAAATTCTGAAAGCATAATAAAATAAACTGACTGAAAATGACAGTTTCTCTCGAAAGCAACTAATCACAAAGCAATTTGTTTAGCTACTGAAAAGGGTTAATGCCCAAAATGCCATGAGAATATCTGTTTTAAAATGTGCATTACTGGTTATAAATATCCATCCTACCCAGCAGTTTACAATCTTTAATAGCTACTTATATCTTTAGTTTCTCAACTTGTAGAATTTCCTTCTTTTTGTAAAAAATTTATCATTGGTATGCATAAACTGAGAACTAAAGGGGTTTCTGTTACATTTTCCTGTTAAGTCAACAAAAAGCTTGGAGATAACATTTTGAGCTTGGACAGTTTTGGGTTTGTTGTTATTAAGTATATGGCAACTTTTTGCTCTAAGAGAATGATGTTCATAGAGAAATTTTAGTTGTATGTAGTAAAATCAAATTAAGTTGTGAAATACCTTTTTTAAGTCTAGCATTATTCAAAGGAATGCTATTTTATATGTGTGAATGATGAGATTTACACGTGTAATGATTGAAGGCAGGAGAACAAGGGGACAACAGAGGACGAGATGGTTGGAACAAATCACCTACTCAATGGACATGAGTTTGAGCAAGCTCTGGGAGATGGTGATGGAGAGGGAAGCCTGGCGTGCTGCAGTCCATGGGGTCCCAAAGAGTCAGACACGACTGAGCGACTGAACAACACATGATGAGAAACGGGCCATGGCAGAGACTGGCCGGCTGGTCATCAAATTCATTTACCTGCCTCTTGAGTTCAAAGCTAAATTCCCCTTGCAGTTAAAGGTGGCCATATTAAGGAGTTCTATCAATGGAATGTGGTTGGAAGTGATACTGACCACTTACATGTACTAGCCCATCAAAGCTTCTGTTCTCCCTTTATGATCTGTATCTCCCAGTCTTCAGTGGAGTGAGAGATGAATTTCACTTGTAAGCCACATTTATGTAAAGCAATTGATTTTAATTTTTTGGCCACACCACACAGCATGCAGGATCTTATTTCCTTGACCAGGAATCAAACCTATGCCCCCTGCCATGGAAGTGTGGGGTCCTGATCACTGGATGGCCAGGGAATTCCCAGAAGCCACATTCTGAAGACAGTATCGCCACTGGCAGCCTGGATTCCCGAGTGACTTTGTAAAGCAGAATCTCCCTGTACCAAAACAAAAATACCCATTCCTATTCTTCAAGGTCATTGGGAGAAATTTACATCCCCACTAGTATCACACACAAAAAATTTTTTTTTTTTAGTCTCAACTGAAAGCAGGGCATCTTAATCAATATCTCTTCTTCTGGAAGCCCATACTTCAATTTTTGTTTCCCCAGCAATACGAGGTTGCTAGAAGCTCTGCATAGATTTTTAGCCTTTTTGCTTCCACTCTGCTAATCTCAGTTTCTGATCCCATGAATCTACAAATCTCAAGTGAAAATTCAGCTCAGAATATTCTCTGTCCTCCATTGTTTCCATTTTTCCCTAGGGTCTTGACCCCACAAGTCCTGGCTACTTCTGTGGCCCAAATTGCAATAATTTTTTCCCACTATTGTGAGATTCCTGAAGGCTCTGCTTAGCTCTCCTTTTTTTAGATGCCACTTTAATTTTGGATTCTTCTCTTAATGCATGTGGATTAAGAACAAATAAATATTTAATACTGTGAGGAAAATGGAGAGAAAATATCAGTTCACTTCAGTGATTTTACTTTTTCCCTGAGATTGTGGCCCCTCAAGTTCTGATGCCTTGATTGCTTTGTGATGCCATAAAACTCTGTGATTTTCATTGCTTGTTTTCCGCTTTGTTTTTGTTTCATTTTATTCAGTGACTATGGCTGTTGTTGATATGAGGGTTGCACTGAGACCAGTTGCTCTGTATGTGTAACTAGGAGCAGCGGTCTCTTGGCTTTCTTTCAGATGTGTGTGACATTCTCTTTGTGGACTGATGACAATCTACCTTAATGCTGATACTATGAAGTATACTTTTATTTATTATTATTTTTTTTAATCAATGGATCAGCTTTTTTTTTTTTTTTTAACTTTACAATATTGTATTGGTTTTGCCATACATCAACATGCATCTGCCATGGGTGTACACGTGTTCCCCATCCTGAACCCCCCTCCCACCTCCCTCCCCATACCATCCTTTTAAAAATTATTTCATCTGTGGCGCTAAGGTTTATGCATCAAACTATAGGCCATTCCAGTAACTGTAAGGTCATGCCCTTCATGTGCAACTCTTCATTTTCCTCAGTATTACCTTATAGTATCCTCCTCCCAATTTCACCATTTTTTAAAATAACAATGCATTATTTTCAGCAATGATAACCTTCAAATACAATGTACACATTTGCACTTATTCAGGATAAGAATATTATTATACTCAGAACTCTGAACTCAAAACTTTTTTCAGTTCAGTTCAGTTGCTCAGTCGTGTCGGACTCTTTGCGACCCCATGAACAGCAGCACACCAGACCTCCCTGTCCATCACCAACTCCTGGAGTCTACCCAGACCCATGTTCATTGAGTCGGTGATGCCATCCAACCATCTCATCCTCTGTCATCTCCTTCTCCTCCTGCCTTCAATCTTTCCCAGCATCAGGCTCTTTTCTAATGAGTCAGCTCTTCGCATGAGGTGGCCAAAGCACTGGAGTTTCAGCTTCAACATCAGTCCTTCCAATGGATACCCAGGACCAATCTCCTTTAGGATGGACTGGTTGGATCTCCTTGCAGTCCAAGGGACTCTTAAGAGTCTTCTCCAACACCACAGTTCAAAAGCATCAATTCTTCGGCACTCAGCTTTCTTTATAGTCCAACTCTCACATCCATACATGACTACTGGAAAAACCATAGCCTTGACTAGATGGACCTTTGTTGGCAAAGTAATGTCTGTGCTTTTTAATATGCTGTCTAGGTTGGTCATAACTTTCCTTCCAAGGAGTAAGCGTCTTTTAATTTCATGGCTGCAAAACATTTTTGGTGAGCTTCAACTCTTTAGGAGGTAACCTTCCCTCCATTTGAAGAAGACAATAATATTGGTTAGTCCCATAATATGACAATTATTATATGGTCTTCTACAAGGAGGAGTTGTGCTTTAAATGCACACCTTCAAGCAAGTCCTATTCTAGGTTACTCATAAAAATATTTTCATAACTTTATTGGAAAAAATTATGTTTATGTAAAACTATGCATGTAAACTTTTCTGGGGGCTTCTCTGGTGGCTTAGTAGTAAAGAATCTGCTGCCAATGCAGGAGACACAGGTTCAATCCCTGATCCAGGAAGATCCCTTGGAGAACAAAATGACAATCCATTCCAGTATTCTTGCCTAGAAAATTCCATGGAAAGAGGAGTCTGGCAGGCTGCAGTTCATAGGGTCGCAAAAGAATCAGATAGGACTAAAACACACGGCACAAATATTTTCTGATAAATCAAAGGCATTGGGGCAAAACATGCTTGTTTATATTTTCCTTTATTTTGTTAGGTGAAGTGTTAACTATATATAAATGGATGATTACAAATAGATGATTACAATAAAACACAAGTGTGAAATAAAGCAGAATGTGTAATTTCTGAATTGCTGAAGGGAATTTGAAGAATCCTTGAGAAGATATATTTTTCACTTTCACTAAGGTTAGATACCCTCCCCCTCTCTTAACCTTTCCTTGTGTGTATAGCTCTCCTGTGTCTTTATTTTACCATAATAATGAAACATTTGGTACATGTCAAAGACTGTACCAGGCAGTGAGAATAAACTTTGACTTGTTTATTAACTTTCTCCAGATTCATGGATTTGATAGTTCATAATCTTCATTATTTGAAATCTTATATGTATATTGCTGAGTATTTTAAAGCATATTGTTTATATTATTCTTTTTCTCTATTGTCATGTAATAAATCATTCCAAAAAGACTAAAACAACAATTTAGTGACTTAAAACAGCAATTTATGAATATCGCTCACAACTCTCTGTGTTGACTGGGCTCAGCTGGGCAATTCTTGCTTTCAGGTTTTAGTATTATTGTAGTCATATGTTGAAGGTCAGCTAGGCTGAATGTCCGAGATGGCTGATATACATGGCCTGTAGTTCTTGACTGTTGTCTGGGGACTATTGACTCCCCATGACTTCACCTTCTCATCGCATGCTGGCTTAGTTTCCCATAGGAACAGCCTGAGAGTGAGTGTTCCAAGGGAGAAGTGGAAGCCAGTCTGTTAAGACCTGGGCCTGGAAACTGTTTCAGCATCAGTGCTGCCATGTTCTGTTAGTCAGTCCAGCTCAGTAGACAGATCCTTGATCCAAGGAGAAGGCACACAGATGCCACCTGTAAAATGGAAGAAAAACTGGTGGTTCCTATTCCATCATATATATGTCTATGTGCATTTATAATTACACAATGAGTGAATCCATGGTTATTTTAAAACCTCAAACAAAGAGTGGAAACTTTCTCTTCCCACCTCCCCAAATTGTACTCCTTTAAAATATTATTAGTGTTAGTTAGTCTTTACCTTTTTGAATCTTTTTCTACTTTCTAGGTATATTTTGATTTTGCTTACTTAAAAAATTTTTTTATTTTTGCCTGAGTTGGGTCTTCATTGCTGTGCTTGGGCTTTTTCTATCTGTGGTGAATGGAGGCTACTCTTCATTGCAGGGACGGGCTTTTCATTGAGGTGGCTTCTCTTATTGTGGAGCACAGACGTCAGTGGTTCTGGCACACGGGCTCTAGGGCACAGGCTCAGTAGTTGTGGCTCGTGGGCTTAGTTGTAAAGTGTCTTGTGGGATCTTTCTGGACCAGGGATGGAACCCATGTCCCCTGCATTGGCAGGCAGATTCTTAACCACTGGAACACCAAGGAAGTCCTGATTATGCTTACTTTTTACATAAATAGAATCAAGTCCTCATTTTTCTGAAAATTATTCTTTTCATTTATCAGTACATTTTAGATGTCTTTATATATGGACATAGAATTTAGAATTACTACCTAGTATTCTATAATGTTGATATATTTATTATATTTTGTGGATGTAGGTTTTTTACAACCTTTCATTATTCCATGCATTATTGTTCCTTTTCATTCCTCTCTGTATGTGTGCAAAAGTTTCCCTAAGGTATATACCCAAAGTGGAAGTGCTAAATTGACAGATATTAACTTTTAAAAAAGGGTGATGTTTAAATGAGTGTTATCATTTTATACTTTCTTCATCAGTGCTTTATAAAAGTGCCTCTTTTTCCTTCTCATTGTCAATTCTGGATGTTATCTGTCTTACCAATTTAAAAAAATCTAATGGATTAAAATGTTTCTTTTTTTTTTTACCTTTTTTAAAAATTTTATTTTATTTTGAAACTTTACAATATTGTATTGGTTCTGCCATATATTGAAATGAATCTGCCACAGGCATACACGTGTTCCCCATCCTGAACCCCCCTCCCTCCTCCCTCTCCATACCATCCCTCTGGTTCGTCCCAGTGCACCAGCCCCAAGCATCCAGTATTGTGCATCGAACGTGGACTGGCGACTCGTTTCGTTTCTTAATGTGTGCATTTCAATTTTCAATCTGTTAGTTACTGCTAAAGTTATGTATTGAATCAATTTTGTATTTTTTTCTATGAATTGTCTGTTTTTACAATGGACCTATTTTCCTATTGGCATACATGTCATTTTAAAACAAGGTCTAAAGATACTATTTACAAAATCTATATGTCCATTATTTCTTAGTTTACAGATATCACATGTAATTTCATCAAATGAGTACACGAGGACTCTTTCTTGCTCCATGTCTTGTAACTCAGCGTTGGAATGTGTTCTCATCCGCCTCGATCCCCGTGGGGAGGTTGGAGTCAGTCTCAGGTTGGTGAAGGTGGGTGACCTGCAGCATGCTCACTTGGAAAGCAGGCTCTGGGTGATGGAAGGTCAGCTTGCATAGGTTGCGTGCGTGTGTGCTAGGCTGCTTCAGTTGTGTCTGACTCTTTGCGACCCTATGGAGTGTAGCCCACCAGGCTCCTCTGTCCATGGGATTCTCCAGGCAAGAATCCTGGAGTGGGTTGCCAATATTCCTCCAGGGGATCTCCCTGACCTAGGGATTGAAGCCAGGTCTCTTATGTCTCCTGCATTGCCAGGCAGGTTTTTTACCACTAGTGCCACCTGGGAAACCCTTGCATAGGTTGCTGAGATGCAAAGACTGACACACGCTGGGTGTACCTTACCATCAAATGAGTCAAACAACAGAAGCCTAAGTCACTCACAGAAATCTATGAACTTATGTTTGCATTTGTGCTTATTTTCCACTAGTGAAATGAAAGCATATACAATGAAATCTGAATCATCATTTTTACCAGGATCTGAACTTAAGTTGAACTTTGTGATCTGGCCAATTAGTTTGGCAGTCTACAGGGTAGGCAGGAAGGACATCATACTTTCAATGGAGGGCAAGTAGGGAAAAATAACAAAAATAAGCATGAAATCCAAAGATAATGGATCTCATTCTTTCCATTCACATCCATTATTGGGGCAAAGGACCTGCAGTATCCCCATTGAGCTTGAGCAGGGAGCTCTTTGTGAACACATTTAGAGAAAGGCTCTGATGGGCAAGGCTGATGAGATGCTGCTGAGTCACTCCCCAGAGTGCTGTGAATGACTGGGAAATTCTGTAAAGTGTTGTATTTTGCACCTCTAGCCAAGTGGAGTGCTGAAGACTTGGCATGGTATCCTTCAGCAAAGAGATCAAGCCTGGGTTGTCTCAGGTAAGATAGTCACATGGACACATTCAGAGGCCTGGGGAGCTGAGCTGGCCTCCTTTGGAAAACCACTTCTGCCGTCTGTGACAGATCGGTTGAGTAGAAGAGTAGCTCCTACTCACAATACGCCTTCTTCTAGGTGTACCCCTGGATTGAGTTATCAGAGAAAATATAGGACTCCTAGTTAAATCTGAATTTCAAATAAACAATTAATATTTTCTAGTAAAATGTGTCTCCAGTAATATACGGATATACTGAAAAAATTGTTTATCTGAAATTTCAATTTACCTGGATATTTTAATCAGCTAAATTTGGCAACCTTATGCCTAGCTTTCAATTTCATACAGTATCTTCTTTTGGCCTGTACCTTACAGCATTTAGAACTGGTGTAGAACAGAGAGTTATTTGCCAATATTATCTTTCTGGATTCCTTAACAGAAGTCTGTGGAACTTACCAAGTTCATGTAAGCCTTTGTCTGTGTTCTCTCCCATGGGGTGGGAGCCATGAGGACACACCCTTGTCAGTGAATCCTACAGAGTAAAGGTTAGCAAACAAGTCTGGAGGAACTGTATAGTGAGGGCAGGACAGAAAATCACTACTTCATAACTGAGGACCCTGAGGTAGAACACATCAAGTCACTGAAATGTAAAACCTTGCAAACTGCAAGAGTCATGTAATCTAAAATGCAAGTAAGTTTTTGCCAATTTTCAGAGTTATCATTCCCAGGCATGACCAGCAGCAAGAGGCTGGTTGTCCACAAGGGCTGGACACCCGTGTTCACAGTCAGGGGTGGGATCTCTGAAGAGCATGGCAGGACTACTGCACCAAAGCCGCCAGTAGCCTTATGATGTGAGAAAAACACTGAGTGTGGAAATAGGTGATTTCTATTTGCTTAGAAACCCCATGAGCCAGATTTCAGATTTCCTTTTAACTGGTACATTCCTCACTCAACTTAAGCTAAGACTACAGAACTGGAAGAGTTTAGGTTTCCAGACAGAGAGCCTTAGGCTGAGGTGGGGATTCTTACTCAAGTGGTTTACTGGGAAGGGAAGGGAAGCAGGGAAGGGGAAAAAAAAAATATAAGTAGAGAATGTGAGACTAGCTTTATCCTGATCCCAAAGGGGACTCTGGAGCTGAATTATATCAGAGAACTTACCCAGCTTTGAAGCTGGTGAGGTGAGAAGTTGAGGATAGGGGCAACCTTTTTATCTCATATTAGGTGAATTGCTGAGAAGGGGTGATGAGGGTTGCTTAACATTCCAAGACCCGGGTCAATTCTTTGGCAAAAGGGACAGCTGTGAGTCATGAGTAAACAATATTCACAGCTGAATACGGGTACATTAGCCTGGTAAAGGGGACTTACATGGGCATCAACAGCCTCTATACACCATAGTTTCCATGGTTTATGTATGCTTTATGCTATAGGTTTTGCTGGCTCCATTTTAAACGAATTCTCATTATTGCCAATATTGGACATAACCTATCCTTATCTTCTGGCTTGGCTTTACCTTAATTCAGTCAGATATCTTAATTTTCCTGCCAATAATAAGGAGATTTTTTTTACACATTAGTTGGATTCGTGTATCTTTGAGTAAATGGGAAATTAGGGACCATTTCTAGACACCTATGTACATTTATAAGAACTCTTCTTTCCCAATCTTTTATATTACTTTCTTTCCCAGTATAGTTAAGATCTGCTGTTACTTGTGTCTTAAATCATTCTTGTACAAGAAAAGAATTAGGCTTGTTAATAATTCTACTCAAAATTACTAGATGTTTAGGCTTGCAAATAGAAGAAGATGAGTTTTTAACCGTAAGAATAACAAAAATTGATAGTGTTTGTGTCCTTGTTAATATATTTAATATATGAAGACAAGAATCAATTCATACAGCACAGCACTGGAAAAAAAATATTCTCAAAGTGAAGGGTGAGCAGAAATATCTTAGTGAGATTTAAGCATCTGTGTAAAGAACTAGTTTTGAAGAAAAAAAAAATCTCTTTCAGAAAACTGAACAAAACTATAAACTATATCTAAAACTGTATACCTATGCTAAAAAATGTTATCAGTTTAATCAGCATTTTTGAAAGTGCTATAAAATAAGCAAATGAATGTCTCAAAAAATAATAGCCAGCTTGTAAGAAATATGCTTGTATGTAAATACAGAACTCAAATAATACAGTTATCTGTTGTTGGTGCCCAAAGACATTTGATTGATATTGTATAATAGGATTAGGCACTTACCTTCTAATAATCATCACATATCAGTAAGGACAATAGAATGATTCTAAGATACTCTTCTGTGTGAACTGTTTTTGCTTTTCAAAGAGTCTATATAGACTTTCTCCTCTATGAATGGAGTAATCTCACCACTGCTTTTCTGCTTATTTGGTGCATTTCTCATGCAGATTGAATGAAGAGTGTTCAAATATCATCAATTGTAGGTAGTTTCAGGACTATGACACGATGGTTCAGGCCTCTGTGATAGGTAAGGACAGGGCATGCTGATATAATACTTTTGACTGATACCGTGCTCAGTTGTATGACTACACAAGATTTTATGTATATGTAATATTTAGTTATTTGGCTGTGACAGGTCTTGGTTGCACTGCAAACTTCTTAGTTGGGCCCTGGGGGATCTAGCTCCCAACCAGCCCCCCTGCATTGGGAGTGCAGTCTTAGCCACTGGACCACCAGGGAAGTCTCACTACACAGGATTTTAACCTCAGGTGAAACTACAGATTCCAGTGGTTTGATCATTTTCTGGTCTTTATATACATAAAACAAAGTTTGTACCTTAATGTATATACCAAAAGGAAAACAAACAAACAAACAACTGAACCTTTAGAGCTTCAGACTGTCAATCCTAGGCAGGCTAGCTCATCGAGAAGGTCAAGTAAAATTCAGACCACATGGGGCACTGATTGGACTTTTAGGGCAGAGTGATGGAGGCCTCTTCTAACCTGATGGTGCTTAACCTTGGCTGCATTTTGGAATCTCCTGCTGAGCTTTTCAGTGTTCTCCTTCCTGGGGCTCATCTCAAGACCTTAATTAAAATGGAGTGGGTGTGGCCTGAGGATGAGGATTTTTTGTTTCACTCCTGAGTCTGTCTAATATACAGCTAAGGATGCAAAGCAATGGGAAGGTTTGTGTGCGTGTGCCAGAGATTGTCAGAGACTCAGCGTTCCAGCAGGTAGTCATATACTTGAGTTAATGGACCAAACAGAAGGGCAAGCTTCATTAAGCTCTGCTCTGAAGGCTGTCCTCTTAGTCTCACAGGTCGGAAGACCTTTTGGGTGGTAAGCTTGTGGCATTTGCTTATAAATGATTATAGTGCCCTCAGTTCTAAGAACGTGCTTTACCTCTCTGTGATAAACGGATTTAAATACTGTATTTTCCCAGTTCTTAAGTTCAGTTTTATCAGAATTTCATGTGTCACAAATAATTTTACCTGTCAGGGTAGTTAAAAAAATAATTTTTAATTAAAAATTTAAAGGTCATGCCTAAAAAAATATTTTTCCTCAAAGCTAACAAGTGTATCCTGTGATTTATATTGTTTTAAAATGATTTTTATTACTTCATGCAAGCACAGCTAACATTTATTGAATGTTTACTGCATGACAGACAGTGTTCTAAGTTAAAATTATTTTACAGATGAAGAAATTGAGTCAGAGAAAGGTCGTGTTATTCCAAGGTTTTACAGAGCTAATTAGCGAAAGGGCCATGATACATACTGAAGCTGTCTGGCTTCAGTGCCTTTGCATCTATGTAAGCCTGTTGTTGAAAGAAAAATAAAAATTAAAAACTTCACCTTTAATAAATAAGCATTGAATTGATTTCCAAGTAGTTTCACAACTTGCCTTTTCCTAGCATTTGTAACAGTTCTAGTTGCTCTGCATCTTTGTCATTATTTCACCTTTTGAAATTGTGAAATCTTGTTTAGCATAATTAGTTGGTGAGTATAAAACCTGATCTCACTATGATTTTAATTTCACTTTCTTTGAAAGCTAATAAGGTAGTGCATCTTTTATATATTTATTGGTAATTTATCTTTTCTTATTTTCTCTTTTTATAATAGTATCTTTCCCCACTTTTCTGGGAGGGATTGTCTGTCTTATATTCATTTGTAGATTTTAAAAAAATATTTTCTACATATTTTCAGTTTTACATGATGCAAATATTTCACCAAATTTGACTTATCTTTTATGAATACAAGTCCTAATTAATGTAGTAGAACTTGTAAACTTTTTGGTTTGTATGTTTTTATATTATTTCATTAATATTTTATCCAGCCTCAATATCAGATACACATTCTGCTACATTGTCTTTAGTAGCTTTATGATTTCTTATTTTTACATTGATTTTAATCCACCTAAAATTGCTTTTTGTGTGTGGTATGAGTGGGGATCCAATTTCACTTTTCAATATGGCTAATTAGTTGTTCAAAAACCATTGACCATGTTTTCATACGTTTGTCAATCGTTTTTGCTGGACACTATTCTGCTGCGTTACTTTGTCTATCTCTGTAATTCATAATGTAACTGAAAGTAGGATCCGACTACTTGCTGCTCAAAAGCCAATAAAAAGGCCAGGCTGGTGGAAAGGAAAGTTGATTTATTTTGGATGCCAGCAACCCTGGGAGTGATGGGGGACTCCAGTCCAAAGACTGACTCCTCCCTTGACAATCAGGGGGCAAGAGCTTTTACAGACAGAGGGAGAGAGCAACATGCAGAAACAGCACAATCAGCTCTGACAATGATCCTGAGATCGGTCATTGGTGGTCTGATCGGAGTCACTTTGATTGTTTTAAGTACAATTAACTTTCAGTTCCAGGGTCAGTCTTTTTCTAGAGGCCAGTTCTCAGAAGTGTGGCAGCTTGTGTTATGGCTGCAGTCTGGCATCATGTAGTTAACATCTTCTGCCTGGTAGGGGTTTCAGGATTTATAAAACAGGTCACAAGATATAGCTCAGAATATTATCTATAATCCTTGAGAATAAACTCGAGGTCCTTAACTAAACTTAACGACTAAAGTTTTATTACTTGGTCTCCTTTGACTGTTTTCCTTTGTTTCTGAATTTTTTTTTCACTTCTCTGATTAAATTCATTCTTTCGTTAATGTTTGGGTAAACTCCGAGAGTTGGTGATGGACAGGGCGGCCTCGCGTGCTGCACTTCATGGGGTTGCAAAGAGTTGGACATGACTGAGCAACTGAACTGAATGTTTTTCCTGCAGTGGAGTAGCCACAGAAGATATGGGTTCGATACCTGGGTGGGGAACATCCCTTGGAGAAGGGAATGGCAACCTACTCCAGTATTCTTGCCTGGAAATCCCATGGACAGAGGAGCCTAGTGGACTACAGCCCAAGGTCACAAAGAGTTAGACAGTTGAGCGACTGAGCACACAAAATTTTTCCACATAAAGAACACAGGCAGAGAGCATGGGAGACAAGGGCCATAGGGTCTTTTTCTGTTTCAATAGTATTTTATGTTCATTTTTGTGGTGTTGTACTTATAATAGGTAAATCTCTTCATTGTACTTCTTCAGGAGTGTTTTTGAGATGTTCAACTGTATTTTCTCAATCCACTAATTAGTGAATCACTTTCTAATGTTATACCAAACTTGAATTCTCAAAATAAGTCCAACTTGCTCATGGTTTATCTTGGTTTTATATATCAAAAGATTCACCTTCCTGATGATTTTTGTTCCTCTATTGATGAATGGAATTTACCTATATTTTTCCATTCTCACACATCCTTTCACAGCATATGTAAGGTTGTGCTGGAAGTTGAAGATATTTCCTTTTTAAAAATTTTCTGAGTCTTGACAGTTGGAATTATTTGTGTTTTGATTATTTGGTAATCCTGGTAAGTAATATCAGTTAAGGTCTATGGGTTTTGGAGAGAGAGATACTTAGTTTTGCTGTTGTTCAATCACTCAGTTGTGTTAGACTCTTTGCCACCTCATGGATTGCAGCACGCCAGATTTTCCTGTCCTTCACCATCTCCCAGAGCTTGCTCAAACTCATGTCCTTTGAGTCGGTGATGCCATCCAACCATCCCATCCTCTGTTGTCCCCTTCTCCTCCCGCCTTCAATCTTTCCCAGCATCAGGGTCTCTTCCAATGAGTCAGTTCTTTGCATCCGGTGGCCAAAGTACTGGAGCTTCGGCATCAGTCCTTTCAATGAATATTCAGGGTTGACTTCCTTTAGGATGGACTGGTTTGATCTCCTTGCTGTGTAAGCTACTCTCAGGAGTCTTCTCCAGCACCACAGTGCACTTAGTTTTAGATTCAGTGTTAAATGGTTGTAGTACTATTCAAGGTGTCAGTGTCTTTCTTCTTCAGCCCATTTTGATGCATTTTATCTTTCTAGAAAGCTATTCATTTCTTAGTTTTCATATTTATGAGAATACATTTCTTTTTATCACTTTCATCAGAAGTTTTTAAATATTAGTCTTAAAAAACATTTTCGGACTTTTACATTTTGATTACTATTTCATGAATTTTTGTTATTATTCCTTATTTTTATATTCTCATGATATATTTTTATCTTTTTCTTGCATTTGATCAAAGTAGATTGTAAATTCCTATTAATTTTAAATCTTTATTCATTTCTTTTCTCAGCATTTGAAATACACTTTTAACTTTATTTTTATCTCAATGTATCTCATAAGCTCCATTCTATAAGTATTTATGTATGATTTACATTTAAAATTTTTTGTTTCTTAGTATTATTTATCTTTGATTCAGGATTTATTTAGATTTGCATCCTTAAATTTTGGCTTAATGGGAAGTTCTGCTGCTGCTGCTGCTAAGTCACTTCAGTCGTGTCTGACTCTGCGCGACCCCACAGACGGCAGCCCACCAGACCAAAGATCTATTCTAACACAGATATTTTTACTAGCGTCTTTTGGCTTACTAAGTACTTATGAGTTTGCTAAGTAAATCTTGGGCAAAATGAAATACTTTACTTGTCAACACATTTGCTGCTCTCTCTGAACTTCTCAGCAGTTTCAGGTAGCCTGGATAAGTACAGTATAAGTAAGCTTGCATTTGCAATGCCTGCTGAGGACAGGAGAACAAGAGACAAACACTAGGACAGTACGGCACTTAGAAGAAGACCTCGCATAAAGCCCAAAGGAAGATGATAGGATGAATCCGAATGTAAAATTATTATGAAAAATAAGACTATACAAAAATCTCATGGTATTGCTATGGTAAACAAAAAAAAAAAAGGAAAATTTTTCTATAGCAGGAAAACTTCATCCAAAAGAAAGTTGGTATTGACTAGACTTTAAATAAAAAGCAATATTAAAAATAGTCATATGTTGATAAGTACTTTTTTTTTTTTTTCCAGTAAGAAAACCTAATTCAAAGCTGCTGGTGCTGCTAAGTCACTTCAGTCGTGTCTGACTCTGTGTGACCCCGTAGACGGCAGCCCACCAGGCTCCCCCGTCCCTGGGATTTTCCAGGCAAGAACATTGGAGAGGGCTGCCATTTCCTTCTCCAATGCATGCATGCATGCTGAGTCGCTTCATTCGTGTCCAACTCTGTGTGACCCTATGGACAGCAGATTGCCAGGCTCCTCTGTCCACAGGATTCTCTAGGCAAGAATACTGAAGTGGGTTGCCATTTCCTTCTCCGGATGGGAAGTTCTACTTATCTTTACATTGTTTTAAATTTATGGTATGGTGTTTTATGATAACAGTCATTTTGAATTTATAGAAATTTATATCAATTTTCATAAATACTTGGTCTATGCTTAAAATAACTCCTGAGAATATGTTCTTTATCTGCCTATTGTATTAAGCTTATTAATTTTTTTCTTTAATTTTTCTATATACTTTCTGACTTGGGAAGAGCAATCTATCCAAGAGAGTGTGTTAAAATTCTGTTGCTCTGATGAATCTGGGATTTTCTCTTCATAATTCTATCAGTTGGTGTTTATTTTACAAAACCTTATTATTTGGTGCATATTAGCTTAGAATTCGGAGAAGGCAATGGCACCCCACTCCAGTACTCTTGCCTGGAAAATCCCATGAACGGAGGAGCCTGGAAGGCTGCAGTCCATGGGGTCGCTGAGGGTCGAACATGACTCAGTGACTTCACTTTCACTTTTCACTTTCCTGCATTGGAGAAGGAAATGGCAGCCCTCTCCAATGTTCTTGCCTGGAAAATCCCAGGGACGGGGGAGCCCTGTGAGCTGCCATCTATGGGGTTACACAGAGTCAGACACGACTGAAGTGACTTAGCAGCACCAGCAGCTTTGAATTAGGTTTTCTTACTGGAAAAAAAACAAAGTATTTATCAACATATGACTATTTTTAATATTGCTTTTTATTTAAAGTCTAGTCAATACCAACTTTCTTTTGGATGAAGTTTTCCTGCTATAGAAAAATTTTCCTTTTTTTTTGTTTACCATAGCAATACCATGAGATTTTTGTATAGTCTTAATTTTCATAATAATTTTACATTCGGATTCATCCTATCATCTTCCTTTGGGCTTTATGCGAGGTCTTCTTCTAAGTGCCGTACTGTCCTAGTGTTTGTCTCTTGTTCTCCTGTCCTCAGCAGGCATTGCAAATGCAAGCTTACTTATACTGTACTTATCCAGGCTACCTGAAACTGCTGAGAAGTTCAAAGAGAGCAGCAAATGTGTTGACAAGTAAAGTATTTCATCTTGTCCAAGATCTACTTAGCAAACTCATAAGTACTTAGTAAGCTGAAAGATGCTAGTAAAGATATCAGTGTTAGAATAGATCATTGGTTCAGGATACTGAGAAACGGGGCATGTTTTTGTGTAAAGGGCATTTGAATTATAAGCTATGTATTTGTGACTTGACTAGAACCATATTCACGTTTAAGTTTTCTTTGTAGCATTAGAAAGTGGAAGTGTTGCTGGCCACCCTCCGGGCGTAGTTCTCTGCCATCCTCAGGCACGCTGCTGCTACTTGGCCACGTCCTGTGGCTGTTCTGCTTCATGCTGCCATCTCCGTGCTCTCTTCCTCTCTTCCGTGCCAATAGTAACAGCTGCTGCTGTTTGCTGCCTGCTTTCCCAGATGATTTTTATGTGTAGGATGGCAAAAAGAGTAAGAAAGCTGTGGCGATTTCAGAGACTTGATGAACAACAAAAGAAAGCTTAGACTTGGAGTGTTCCACTTAACATTCTCACCAATTTTCAGTGGCCTTTGGGGGTGGTTTCCAGTTTCCCACCCTCCGGGGAATCTTACTCCATGACTTGGCCTCTTTGCATTCACTCAGTACACAACTGTTGCCAATTTTGTTGATGAGCTACAATTCTAAAACTTCACTGCAAGATAATACAAATGTTACCCTTGCTCAGTCTCTCCTTTTAAACATGATAGTGACTTTATTAAAATACACAACTATGTATACAGATTGATACATATTTACACATGTGCACACCTGTAATTAGACCCAGATTAAAGACAGAGAAAGATTCATTCCTCCAGAAGGCTCCTTTGTATTTCTTACTAGCCAACACCCATATCCATTCACTCCTATGCCCACTCACCATCAGAGGAAACCACCATTCTGACTTTTATTACTGCCAGTTAGGTTTGCCTGGTCTTGAATTTCATAAAATGGAACATAAAGTATTTTTCGTGCATGTGTGAAATTTCTTACCCATATAAAATCATAGCCTTATACTTTGATGTGTGATGATGGGGAAATGGACAATTTAAATTAAAAAAGTAAATGTAAAAAGGAAAATGCTACTTTTATTGTTAAGCAATAGTTTAAGGGCCTGCTATATAATAACTCATGGAATTCTCACAACCTTCTGAATTGTGTGTTGTTATTATGACCAGTCAAATATTTATATAGAGAGACAATATGTCAGTTTCCCAAGATCACAGAGGTGATAAATGGAGCAGCCAGGGTTCAGGCTTCAGAGCCTGTGCTCTTAGCAGCTATCTAGCCTTATAATAAAAACTTGGCTCGGGAAACTTTTTTTTGTTGTTGTTGGACAGGCTTCAGCACTTTTTTTTTTCCTTTTTCTTTCTCATTCTTTTTGGTGAAAGGCCAGCTAGTAAATATTTTAGGCTTTGTGGACAATATGGTCTCTGTCATAGCTAAGTCTGCTGTTTGTAGGAAAGCAGCTATAGAAAATATGTAAATGAATGGACATAATTGTGTTCCAATAAAACTTTATGTATGGACGTTGCAAGTTGAATTTTATATATTTTTCACTTTACAAAGTGTTATTCTTTTGATTCTTCCCCCCACCCCCCAACCATTTGAAGATGCAAAGCCACCCTTTACGTATGGGTTATACAATAGCAGACAGTTGGCTGACTTGGCGTGCAGGCTCTGGTTGACTGTCCCTTGCTGTAGCATATGGTAGTGACAGCAAGAAACCTGGAACTTGGAAGGGAAGGTTACAGACATTATGAGGATGAATTTAGAAGCAATGGACATGTTTCAACTGGGATCAATAATTGCTAAGGCACAGCAAGTCCCACACTAATAAATTATCTGTCATTGAGAAAGCCAAGAGGCACATTTGTTAAGGTAGCCTAGCTATTATTATAACAAATCAACCCTAAAATCTCAGTGGCTTACAGAAGTTGATGTGAGGAAGGAGGGTGGGAAAGACTGATAGACGGTTTTTCTTTTTCTTTCCAAACAACAGTCAGTTCCAAGACGAGCATTAAGATTTTGGTGTGCATTTTCTATAAACAAGGATATTTTCCCACATAATAATGATGCAATATAAAAATCAGGAAATTAACTCTTGTACACTATTGTCATCGAATTTACACAGCCATCCAAGTTTTGCTAATTGTCCCAATAATGCCTTCACACATTACCTAAATTGTCGTGTTCCTTTAGTCCTTTTCAGCATGGGGCATTTCCTCAGTCTGTCCTTGACTTGCATGACCAGGGAATCTTTGAGGATCACATGACTATTATTGTGTAGAATAGCCTCTGTTTGTGTTTATCTAAAGTTTCCTCATGGTTAGATTCAGGAGACGTATCTTTGCCAGGGCTGCCTCAGAAGTGATTTTGTGATTTCCTTGTATTTTATTAGATGACTTGATTAGAGTTTGCCGTATTAAAGCAGATGTTAACTTTTAAGTTTTTTCCCAGTTTCACTGAGATATTAACATATAGCCCTGTATAAGTTTAAGGCATACAGCATAATGATTTGGTTTACATAATTTTGAAATTATTACCACAATAAGTTTAATTAACACCCATCATTACATATATGTATACACACACATATATATTTAATGCATATATATATTTTTTTCCTTGTGAAAATACCTGTTAAAATTTACTGTCTTAACTTTCAGATATACATACAGCAGTGTGAACTAGTCATCATGTTGTACATTCCATTCCTAGTACTTATTTATTAACTGAAAGTTTGTATCTTTTGAAAGTCTTTCTCCAATCCCCACCCCACTTCCAACCCCAACACACCCTTCCTTCTCCCCACCCGGTTCCCTCTCAACGTGTCTGGTAACCACAAATTTGATCTCTTTTTCTATGAGGTTTGGTTTTGTTTCTTTTTTTTTTTTTTCTGGGTTTTTTCTTTGAGATTCCATGAGATAATGCAGTATTTGTCTTTGTCTCTCTTACTTCACTTAGCATGATGCCTTCAAAGTCCATATGAAAAGTGAAGTTGCTCAGCCGTGTCCGACTCTTTGTGACCCCGTGGACTGTAGCCTACCAGGCTCCTCTGTCCATGGGATTTACCAGGCAAGAATACTGAAGTGGGTTGCCATTTCCTTCTCCAGGAGATCTTCCCGACCCAGGGATTGAACCTGGGTCTCCTGCATTGTAGGCAGACACTTTACCATCTGAGCCAGGGAAGCATATATTGCTGCAAATGGCAGGATTTCCTTCTTTTTTAATCAGATCAGATCAGATCAGTCACTCAGTCGTGTCCGACTCTTTGCGACCCCATGAATTGCAGCATGCCAGGCCTCCCTGTCCATAATATAATACTTCTTTGTGTGTGTGTGTGTGTGTGTATACACACATAATACATATACATACACAACTTCTTTATCCATTCTTCCATTTATGGACACTTACTTTGTTATGTCTTGTCTGTTGTGAAAAAAGTGAAAGTGATAGTCATTCAGTCGTGTCTGACTCTTTGCAACTCCGTGGACTGTAGCATGCCAGACTCCTCTATCCATGTAATTATCCAGGCAAAAATACTGGAACAGGTTGCTATTTCCTTCCATGGGGGATTTTCCCAAACTGGGGACTGAACCTGGGTCTCCTGCATTGGCAGCCAGTTTCTTTAACATCTGAGCCACCGGGTAAGCCTTGTCTATTGTAAATAATGCTTATATGAACATGGATGTGCAGCTGTCTCTATGACATAGTGTTTTCAGTTTCTTCTGATATATTCCCAGAAATGGAAATACTGGGTCATATGGTGGTTCTATAGAGCTTCTCCATCTTTGGCTGCAAAGAATATAATCAATCTGATTTCAGTGTTGACCATCTGGTGATGTCCATGTGTAGAGTCTTCTCTTGTGTTGTTGGAAGAGGATGTTTGCTATGACCAGTGCGTTTTCTTGGCAAAATTCTATTAGTCTTTACCCGGCTTCATTCCGTATTCCAAGGCCAAATTTGCCTGTTACTCCAGGTATTTCTTGACTTCCTACTTTTGCATTCCAGTCCCCTACGATGAAAAGGACATCTTTTTTGGGTGTTAGTTCTAAAAGGTCTTGTAGGTCTTCATGATGCTGCTGCTGCTGCTAAGTCGCTTCAGTCGTGTCTGCCTGTGCGACCCCATAGACGG
>NW_011495070.1:5484464-5484717 GCF_000754665.1 Bison bison bison | reverse complement strand
GTTATGTCTTGTCTGTTGTGAAAAAAGTGAAAGTGATAGTCATTCAGTCGTGTCTGACTCTTTGCAACTTCGTGGACTGTAGCCCGCCAGACTCCTCTTCCCTTCTTTTTTAATCAGATCAGATCAGTCACTCAGTCGTGTCCGACTCTTTGCGACCCCATGAATTGCAGCATGCCAGGCCTCCCTGTCCATAATATAATACTTCTTTGTGTGTGTGTGTGTGTGTGTGTGTGTATACACACATAATACATAT
>NW_011495070.1:5482610-5484364 GCF_000754665.1 Bison bison bison | reverse complement strand
AAAATTCTATTAGTCTTTACCCGGCTTCATTCCGTATTCCAAGGCCAAATTTGCCTGTTACTCCAGGTATTTCTTGACTTCCTACTTTTGCATTCCAGTCCCCTATGATGAAAAGGACATCTTTTTTGGGTGTTAGTTCTAAAAGGTCTTGTAGGTCTTCATGATGCTGCTGCTGCTGCTAAGTCGCTTCAGTCGTGTCTGACTGTGCGATCCCATAGATGGCAGCCCACAAGGCTCCCTCGTCCCTGGGATTCTCCAGGCAAGAACACTGGAATGGGTTGCCATTTCCTTCTCCAATGCATGAGTGAAAAATGAAAGTGAACTTGCTCAGCTGTGTTCAACTCTTAGCGACCCCGTGGACCACAGCCTACCAGGCTCCTAAATCCATGGGATTTTCCAGGCAAGAGTACTGGAGTGGGGTGCCATTGCCTTCTCCATAGAACCATTCAACTTCAGCTTCTTCAGTGTTACTGGTTGGGGCATAGACTTGGATTACTGTGATATTGAATGGTTTGCCTTGGAAATGAACACAGAAGATTCTGTCGTTTTTGAGATTGCATCCAAGTACTGCATTTTGGATTCTTTTGTTGACCATGATGGCTACTCCATTTCTTCTGAGGGATTCCTGCCCACATTAGTAGATATAATAGTCATCTGAGTTAAATTTTCACCCATTCCAGTCCATTTCAGTTCGCTGATTCAAAGAATGTCGACATTCACTCTTGCCATCTCTTGTTTGACCACTTCCAATTTCCCTTGATTCATGGACCTGACACTCCAGGTTCCTATGCAATATTGCTCTTTACAGCATCGGACCTTGCTTCTATCACCAGTCATATCAACAACTGCATATTTTTTTTGCTTTGGCTCCATCCCTTCATTCTTTCTGGAGTTATTTCTCCACTGATCTCCAGTAGCATATTAGGCACCTACTGACCTGGGGAGTTCCTTTTTCAGTATCCTATCATTTTGCCTTTTCATACTGTTCATGGGGAGAAGCTCTATACAGTCAGCAAAGATAAGACTGGGAGCTGACTATGGCTCAGATCATGAACTCCTTATTGCCAAATTCAGACTTAAATTGAAGAAAGTAGGGAAAACCACTAAACCATTCAGGTATGACCTAAATCAAATCCCTTATGATTATACAGTGGAAGTGAGAAATAGATTTAAGGGACTAGATCTGATAGATAGAGTGCCTGATGAACTATGGAATGAGGTTCGTGACATTGTACAGGAGACAGGGATCAAGACCATGCCCATGGAAAAGAAATGCAAAAAAGCAAAATGGCTGTCTGGGGAGGCCTTACAAATAGCTGTGAAAAGGAGAGAAGTGAAAAGGAAAGATATAAGCATCTGAATGCACAGTTCCAAAGAATAGCAAGAAAAGATAAGAAAGCCTTCCTCAGCAATCGTAGAGGAAAACAACAGAATGGGAAAGACTAGAGATCTCTTCAAGAAAATTAGAGATACCAAGGGAACATTTCATGCAAAGATGGGCTCGATAAAGGACAGAAATGGTATGGACCTAACAGAAGCAGAAGATATTACGAAGAGGCAGCAGGAATACACAGAAGAACTGTACAAAAAAGATCTTCACAACCAAGATAATCATGATGGTGTGATCACTCACCTAGAGCCAGACATCCTGGAATGTGAAGACAAGTGGGCCTTAGAAAGCATCACTACAAACAAAGCTAGTGGAGGTGATGGAATTCCAGTTGAGCTATTTCAAATCCTGAAAGATGATGCTG
>NW_011495070.1:5481930-5482510 GCF_000754665.1 Bison bison bison | reverse complement strand
GCCAGCAAATTTGGAAAACTCAGCAGTGGCCACAGGACTGGAAAAGGTCAGTTTTCATTCCAATCCCAAAGAAAGGCAATGCCAAAGAATGCTTAAACTACCGCACAAATGCACTCATCTCACACGCTAGTAAAGTAATGCTCAAAATTCTCCAAGCCAGGCTTCATCAATACTTGAACTGTGAACTTCCAGATGTTCAAACTGGTTTTAGAAAAGGCAGAGGAACCAGAGATCAAATTGCCAACATCTGCTGGATCATTGAAAAAGCAAGAGAGTTCCAGAAAAACATCTATTTCTGCTTTATTGACTATGCCAAAGCCTTTGACTGTGTGGATCACAATAAACTGTGGAAAATTCTGAAAGAGATGGGAATACCAGACCACCTGATCTGCCTCTTGAGAAATTTGTATGCAGGTCAGGAAGCAACAGTTAGAACTGGACATGGAGCAACAGACTGGTTACAAATAGGAAAAGGAGTATGTCAAGGCTGTATATTGTCACCCTGCTCATTTAACTCATATGCAGAGTATATCATGAGAAATGCTGGGCTGGATGAAGCATAATCTGGAATCAAGACTGC
>NW_011495070.1:5473023-5481830 GCF_000754665.1 Bison bison bison | reverse complement strand
GAAAGTGGAGAGTAAAAAAGTTGGCTTAAAGCTCAATATTCAGAAAATGAAGATCATGGCATCTGGTCCCATCACTTCATGGGAAATAGATGGGGAAACAGTGAAAACAGTGTCAGAGTTTATTTTTGGGGCCTCCAAAATCACTGCAGATGGTGACTGCAGCCATGAAATTAAAAGACGCTTACTCCTTGGAAGAAAAGTTATGACCAACCTAGATAGCATATTGAAAAGCAGAGACATTACTTTGCCAACAAAGGTCTCTCTAGTCAAGGCTATGGTTTTTCCAGTGGTCATGTACGGATGTGAGATTTGGACCATGAAGAAAGCTGAATGCCAAACAATTGATGCTTTTGAACTGTGGTGTTGGAGAAGACTCTTGAGAGTCCCTTGGACTGCAAGGAGATCCAACCAGTCCATTCTGAAGGAGATCAGCCCTGGGATTTCTTTGGAAGGACTGATGCTGAAGCTGAAACTCCAGTACTTTGGCCATCTCATGTGAAGAGTTGACTCATTGGAAAAGACTATGATGCTGGGAGGGATTGGGGGCAGGAGGAGAACAGGACGACAGAGGATGAGATGGCTGGATGGCATCACTGACTCGATGGACGTGAGTCTGAGTGAACTCCGGGAGCTGGTGATGGACAGGGAGGCCTGGCGTGCTGCGATTCATACAGTCGCAAAGAGTTGGACATGTCAGTGACTGAACTGAACTGAGCTGAACTGATGGTGGGTCTAGATTTAACTTTTTGAAGAACTTTCAAACTGTTTTCCATAGTGTCTGCACCAACTTATATTTCCACCAGCAGTGCATGAGGGGTCCCTTTTCTCCACATTCTCAGCATTTATTATCTCTTCTGTTTTTGATGACAATTTTGGTAAAGCACTGAAGTAATTTATTGTGGCTTTGACATGCATTTCTTTTATGATTATTGATTTTGAGCATCTTTTGATGTATGTATTGGCCTTTTGTATGTCTTCTATGGAACATGTCTATTCAGGTCCTTTATTTATTTTTTAATCAGATTATTTGGATTTGTTGGGGAGTTTTTGCTTTTGAGTTGTATAAGTTCTTTATTTTGGATATTAACTCCTGATCAGATATATGCTTTGCAGATGTTTTCTACCATACCACAGATTGTCGTTTCATTTTGTTGATCATTTCTTTTGTTGTTCAGAGGTTTTTAGTAAGATGTAGTTCACTATTTTTGATTTTGCTGCTTGTGTTTTAGGTATCATATCCAAAATATCATTGACAAGATTCATGTAAAGGAGTTCACCACTTGTTTTCTTCTGGGAGTTCTAAGTTTTGGCCTTTGTATTTTAGTCTTTAATGTATTTTGACTTAATTTTTGTGAGTGATATAAAATAAAGGTCTAGTTTCATTCCTTTGCATGTGAATATCCAATTTTCTGGCACCATTTATTGAAAAGACTCTTTTTTCCAATAGGTATTTTTGGCTTCCTTGTCAGATGTTAGTTGATCATATACATACGGTTTAATACTGGGTTTTAAACTCTGTTCCATTGGTCTATATGTCTGTTTTTGTGCCAGTGTCATGATGTTTTGATTATTATACCTTTATAATATAGCTTGACATCATAAGTATGATGCCTTCTGCTTTGTTCTTCCTAGGATTTCTTTGACTGTTTGTGGTCTATTCTTGCTTTATATAAATTTTAGGATTGTTTATTCTACTTCTGTTAAAAAAAACCCCACAAAAAACTGCCTTTGGAATTTTGGTAGAGGAAGCCTTGTAATAGTATGGCTATTTTAACAATATTCTTTCCATTCATGAACTTGGGATGCCTTCCCATCTATTTGTCTTTTTTGATTTCATCAGTGTCTTATAGTGTAGAGATCTTTCACCTCCTTGGTTAAATTTATTCCTAATATTTTATTTTATTATTTTTGATAGGATCATTTTCTTTGTATCTTTTTCAGATTACTTGTTATTAGTGAAGAAATAAGCTATGAATTTTT
This sequence comes from Bison bison bison, assembly GCF_000754665.1. Taxonomy (NCBI): domain Eukaryota; kingdom Metazoa; phylum Chordata; class Mammalia; order Artiodactyla; family Bovidae; genus Bison; species Bison bison. The sequence goes on along the minus strand of NW_011495070.1, from coordinate 5,479,850 downwards.
GTGTGTTAATTTTGTATCCTGGAACGTCACTGAATTCATTCATTAGATCTAACAGTATCTAGGTGGAGGCTTTTCTTGTTACAAGATCATATCACCTGAAAAAGCCAATTTTATTTCTTCCTTTCCAATGCTGATGCTTTATTTATTTATTGTTGCCTGGTTGCTCAAGCTAGAACTTCTAGTACTATAATGAATAGAAGTTGTGAGAGTGGGCACTCTTCTGCTTGGAGGAAAAGTTTTCCATCTTTCACTATTGAGTATGATGTAGGCTGTGGTCTTGTTATTGATATGGCCATTATTATGTTGAGGCACTTTCATGCTATCTGTACCTAATTTGTTAAGAATTCTTATCATGAACATGATGAATTTTATCAAATGCTTTTCTGCATTTGGAGATTTATTTCATCCTATTTAATACAATATACCACATATATTTGGAGAAGGAAATGGCAACCCACTCCAGTATTCTTGCCTGGAAAGTTCCATGGACAGAGGAACCTGGTGGGCTACAGTCCGCAAAGAGTCAGCCACAACTGAGCACAATTAGCAGCACCACATATATTGATTTGTGTATGTTGACCCATCCTTGCATCCCAGGGTTAAATCTCATGGATCATGGTGAATGACACTTTTATTGTGCTGCTGAATTCATTTTTTTAGTTTTTATTGAGAATTTTGTATTTATATTCCTTAGGGATATTGGCCTACAGTTGTTTTGTTTTTTCCTAATGGTATCCTTTCCTAGCTTTGGTCTCAGGGTAATGCAGGTCCTATAAAGTAACTCTGAGAGTGTTCCTTCCTTTTGGACTTTTTGGGAAGACTTTAAGAAGGATTCGTATTAATTCTTTAAATGTTCGGTAAAATATATCAGTGAAGCCACTTGGTCCTGAGTTTTTCTTTGATGGGAGATTTGTGCTTACTAATTCCATCTCCTTACTAGTATTTGGCCTTTGAAATTTTCTGTTTCCTCCTGATTCAGTTTTGGCATATTGTATGTTTCTAAGAATTTTTCTATGTCTTTTAGATTTTCCAGATTGTTGGCATGGAGTTGTTAGCAGTAGGCTCTTATGATCCTTTGTGTTTCTCTGATGTCAATTACAATGTCTCTTGTTTTTCATTTGTAATTTCATTGATTTGGGTCCTCTGAAGGAGATCAGCCCTGGGATTTCTTTTCATTGGAAGGAATGATGCTAAAGCTGAAACTCCAGTACTTTGGCCACCTCATGTGAAGAGTTGACTCATTGGAAAAGACTCTGATGCTGGGAGGGATTGGGGGCAGGAGGAGAAGGGGACGACAGAGGATGTGATGGCTGGATGGCATCACTGACTCGATGGACGTGAGTCTGAGTGAACTCCGGGAGTTGGTGATGGACAGGGAGGCCTGGCGTGCTGCGATTCATGGGGTCGCAAAGAGTCAGACATGACTGAGCGACTGATCTGATCTGATCTGATCTCATGGCTAGTACAGCTAATTTATTTTGTTTTACAATTTTATCTTCTCAAAGAACCAGCCCCAGTTTTGTTAACCTTTTGTACTTTTCTTGTTTGCTACTTATTTCTGTTCTAATCTTCATTTTTTTCTTTTCTTCTGCTAATGTTGGGCTCAATTTGTTCTACCTCCCCTGTAATTTCTGTTTTTATCTATTGGTTGTTCAGGGGAATGTTGTTTAATTTCCATGTATTCATGAGTTTTCCAGTAATCCTCTTATTAGTTTTTAGTTTCATGCCACATGATCAGAGAAGATATTGATATGATTTCAGGCTTCCTAAATTTGGAAGACTTATGGACTGATATGACCTATCCTAGAAAATGTTCCTTGTGTACTTGAGAAGAATGTCTTCTGCTGCTGTCAGTAGGGTTCTGTACACGTCTGTCATGTTTATTTGGATCTATAGTATTGTTCAAATCTGTTGTTTCCATATTGATTTTCTGTCTGGATGATCTAACCATAGTTGAGAGTAGGATTTATAGTCCTTAACTATAATTGCATTACTGTTTATTTCTCCTTTTAGCTTGATTAGTTTTTGCTTTACACATTAGGTGCTCCAGTTTTGGGTACCTAAATATTTACAATTGTTGTATCTTCTTGGTGGATTGACCTCTTTAAAATTATAAACACCTTTTTTGTTTCTTTTTTACCATTTTTAGTTTAAAGTATATTTTTGTCTGATATAAGTATAGCTACTCATTTTTAATTTCCTTTCTATGGTTACCATGTGTTTTCCATTCCTTCACACACTATCACCCTATTTTCACTCTCTGTGTTTCTTTAAGGCTAAAGTGGATCTCTTACAAGCAGCTGCAGCAGCTGCTGCTGCTGCTGCTGCTAAGTCACTTCAGTCGTGGCCGACTCTGTGCGACCCCATAGGTGGCAGCCCACCAGGCTCCCCCGTCCATGGGATTTTCCAGGCAAGAGTACTGGAGTGGGGTGCCACTGCCTTCTCCTTACAAGCAGCATATTGTTGAATCTATTTATTTATTAATTTATTCAGCCATTCTATTCTTTTGAATGGAGAACTATATCCATTTACATTTAAAGTAAGTATCGATTTGTAAGGACTTACTATTGCCATTTTGTTCTCTGCTCTCTGGCTATTTTGTAGATTCATTGTTCACAGCTTCTTATCCTGCTTTCTTTCCTTGTGTTTTGATGTCTTTTGGTATCAATATGCTTAGCCATTATGCTCTTTTATGTAATTACTACAGGGTTTTTCTTTGTGCTTATCATGAGATTTATATAAAATATCTTAAAATTGCAACACACTATTTTAAGCTAATAACCATTTAGCATTGATAGCATTTCTAAACATTCACCTTCCCCCACCACAGTTTAGGGTATTGATGTTACACTTTACACACTTTTATATTGTGCATCCAATAACCGATTACTATAGTTATGATTACTTCTACCACATTTGTTGTTAACTTTCAAACAACTTATAATAATGAACCATCATTGTTATATTACAGAATCTAACTTTGATGAAAAATTTATATTACTTTCTTATAATTTTGTTATTTCAATTTAATTTTTATTTTATATTGAATTATAGTTGATTTACAATATTGTGTTAGTTTCAAGTGTAGAGCAAAGTGATTCAGCTCTATATTGGGTTGGCCAGAAATGTCATTTGGGTATTTTTGTAACATTGTACAAAAAAACCCCAAATAAACTTTTGGGCCAACCCTATATATATTTAGGAGAAGGAAATGGCAACCCACTCCAGTGTTCTTGCCTGGAGAATCCCAGGGACAGAGGAGCCTGGTGGGCCGCCATCTGTGGGGTCACACAGAGTCAGACACGACTGATGTGACTTAGCAGCTAGCAGCTAAGTCTTACTCAGTTTCTTTTCCCATACAGGTTATTACAGAGTACTGAGTAGAGTTTCCTGCTATACAGTTGGACCTTGTTGATTATCTGTTTTATATATAGAGTGTGTATATATTAATCCTAAACTCCTAATTTATCCCTTCCACTAACCTTTCGCCTTTGTTAACTGTAAGTTTGATTTCTGAGTCTGTTTCCATTTCATAAGTAAGTTCATTTGTATTATTTTCTTATATTCCACATTTAAATGATATTATATTTGTCGTTTTCTGTCTGACTTCATGTAGCATGATAATCTCTAGGTCCATTCGTGTTGCTGCTAATGTCATTATTCCATTATTTTTTATGGCTGAGGAATATTGCATTGTGTGTATACATATCTTCTGTATCCATTCCTCTGTTGATGGACATTTAGGTTGCTCCCATGTCTCGGCTGTTGCAAATAGTGTGTGCATTGGGGTACATGTGTCCTTTCTAATTATGGTTTTCTCTAGATATATGCCTAGGCATAATTCCTGGATCATATGGTAGTTCTATATTTAGTTTTTAAAGGAAACTCCATACTGCTCTTCATAGTGGTTGTATTGACTTAAATTCCCATCAATAGTATAGGAGGGTTCACTTTTCTTTAAATTAAAAATATATATATATTTTTTTAAATTGAAGGATAATTGCTTTACAGAATTTTGTTTTCTGTCAAACCTCAACATTTGACTTACAATGTTGTGTTAGGTTTTGATTCACAGCAAATTGAATCAGTTATACATATACCTACTCTTTTTTAGAGTCTTTTCTCAGATAGGTCATTACAGAGTATTAAGCAAAATTCCCTGTGCTCTACATTATGTACTTATTAGTAATGTATATAGAGTAGTGTATATACATCAATCCCAACCTTCTCTCTTCTCCCCCTCATAACCATGTATGTTTTCTACATACATGATTCTGTTTTTGTTTTGTAAAGAAACCCATATCATTTGTATTTCTTTTTAGATTCCACATGTGATATATGATATTTATCTTTCTCTCAAGGGCTTACTTCACATAGTATGAAAATCCCTAGGTCCATCCATGATGCTGCAAAATGGCCGTATTTCATTCTTCTCATGGCTGAGAAATACTCCATTGTATATAAGAACCGTATCATCAGTCAGTGGATGTTTTGGTTGCTTCCGTGTCTTCAGTATTGTAAACAGTGCTGCTCTGAACACTGGGGTGCATGTGTCTTGTCAAATTAGAGTTTTTTTCTGGATATATGCCCAGGAGTGGAACTGCTGGATCATATGGTAGTTCTATTTTTAGTTTCTTAAAGAACCTCCATACTATTTTCTATAATGCCTGCACCCATTTCTATCCTCCAACAGTATAGAAAAGTTTCCTTTTCTCCACACTGTCTCCAGCATTTTTTTTTTGCAGGCTTTTTGATGATGGCCATTCTGACTGGTGTGAGGTGACACCTTATTGTAGTTTTGATTTGCATTTCTCTGATAATGAGTGATGTTGAGCATCTTTTCATGTGCCTATTGGCCATCTGTATGTCTTCTTTGGAGAAATATATATTTAGATATTTTGCCCATTTTTTGATTGGGTTGTTTGCTTTTCTGACATAAAGCTGCTCATATACTTGGGAGATTAATCTCCTGTCCGTCGCTTCAGTTGCAAACATTTTTTTCCCTTTCTGTGGGTTGTCTTTTCATTTTGTGTATGGTTTCCTTTGCTGTGTGGAAACTTTCAATCAGATCCCATTTGTTTATTTTTCTTTTTATTTTCATTAGGAGGTGGGTCAAAAAAGATGTTTTTCTCATTTATGTCAGAGATTGTTATGCTTATATTTTCCTCTTAAGAATTTTATAGTGTCCAGGCTTACATTTAGATTTTTGATTTATTTCTACTTTATTTTTGCATATGGTGTCCTAATTTCTTTTTTTTTTTTTTTACATGTAGCTGTTCAGTTTTCCCAGAACTACTTATTGAAGAGACTGTCTTTTCTTCATTGTATAGTCCTTTATCCTTTGTTGTAGATTAGTTGACCATAGGTGCATGGATTCATTTTTGGACTTTCTATCTTATTCCATTGATCTTTTCTGGTTTTGTGCTAGTACTACACTGTATTTGTAGTGTGTAGTTAGGAGTATTATAGTATTGTGTTCTGATCTGAAGTCAAGGAGTTCCCCAGCCCCATTTCATCAGTCACTTAGAGTTTTCAGAGTAGAGGTTTTTTGCCTCCTAGGATAGGTTTGTTTCTAAGTATATTGCTCTTATTGATGTGATGTTAAATGGGATTGTTCCCTTGATTTGTCTTTTTGATATTTCATTGTTAGTGTACAGGAATACAAGAGATTTCTGTTTATTAATTTTGTATCCTGCAACTTTTACTAGAGTTCATCAATGAGTTTATTATTTTCTGGTGGCATCTTTGGGGTTTTCTCTTTATTTGTTTATTTATTTTGTATTTTTTAATATAATTTTATTTTTATTTTATATTTTTTTCTAATTTTATTTTATTTTTAAACTTTACATAATTGTATTAGTTTTGCCAAATATCAAAATGAATCCATCACAGGTATACATGTGTTCCCCATCCCGAACCCTCCTCCCTCCTCCCTCCCCATACCATCCCTCTGGGCCGTCCCAGTGCACCAGCCCCAAGCATCCAGCATCGTGCATCAAACCTGGACTGGCGACTCGTTTCCTACATGATATTTTACATGTTTCAATGCCATTCTCCCAAATCTTCCCCCCCGCTCTCTCTCCCACAGAGTCCATAAGACTGTTCTATACATCAACTTTACAAAATTGTATTAGTTTTGCCAAATATCAAAATGAATCCGCCACAGGTATACATGTGTTCCCCATCCCGAACCCTCCTCCCTCCTCCCTCCCCATACCATCCCTCTGGGCCGTCCCAGTGCACCAGCCCCAAGCATCCAGCATCGTGCATCGAACCAGGACTGGCGACTCGTTTCCTACATGATATTTTACATGTTTCATTGCCATTCTCCCAAATCTTCCCACCCTCTCACTCTCCCACAGAGTCCATAAGACTGTTCTATACATCAGTGTCTCTTTTGCTGTCTCGTACACAGGGTTATTGTTACCATCTTTCTAAATTCCATATATATGCATTAATATACTGTTTGGTGTTTTTCTTTCTGGCTTACTTTACTCTGTATAATAGGCTCCAGTTCATCCACATCATTAGAACTTATTCAAATGTATTCTTTTTAATGGCTGAGTAATACTCCACTGTATATATGTACCACTGCTTTCTTATCCATTCATCTGCTGATGGACATCTAGTTTGCTTCCATGTCCTGGCTATTATAAACAGTGCTGCGATGAACACTGGGGTACACGTGTCTATTTCCCTTCTGGTTTCCTCAGTGTGTATGCCCAGCAGTGGGATTGCTGGATCATAAGGCAGTTCTATTTCTGTTTTTTAAGGAATCTCCACACTGTTCTCCATAGTGGCTGTACTAGTTTGCATTCCCACCAACA
>NW_011495070.1:5471498-5472354 GCF_000754665.1 Bison bison bison | reverse complement strand
AGTTCCAGTCTTCTTTCTCAAGATAGCTTTGGCTATTTGAGGTTTTTTGTATTTCCATACAAATTGTGAAATTATTTGTTCTAGCTCTGTGAAGAATACCGTTGGTAGCTTGATAGGGATTGCATTGAATCTACAGGCCAATATCACTGATGAACATAGAGGCAAAAATCCTTAACAAAATTCTAGCAATCAGAATCCAAGAACATATTAAAAAGATCATACACCATGACCAAGTGGGCTTTATCCCAGGGATGCAAGGATTCTTCAATATCCACAAATCAATCAATGTAATACACCACATTAACAAATTGAAAAACAAAAACCATATGATTATCTCAATAGATGCAGAGAAAGCCTTTGACAAAATTCAACACCCATTTATGATAAAAACTCTCCAGAAAGCAGGAATAGAAGGAATACCTCAACATAATAAAAGCTATATATGACAAACCCACAGCAAACATTATCCTCAATGGTGAAAAATTGAAAGCATTACTTCTAAAGTCAGGAACAAGACAAGGGTGCCCACTTTCACCATTACTATTCAACATAGTTTTGGAAGTTTTGGCCACAGCAATCAGAGCAGAAAAAGAAATAAAAGGAATCCATATTGGAAAAGAAGAAGTAAAACTCTCACTATTTGCAGATGACATGATCCTCTACATAGAAAACCCTAAAGACTCCACCAGAAAATTACTAGAACTAACCAATGATTATAGTAAAGTTTCAGGATATAAAATCAACACACAGAAATCCCTTGCATTCCTATACACTAATAATGAGAAAACAGAAAGAGAAATTAAGGAAACAATTCCATTCACCATTGCAATGGAAAGAATAAAATACTTAGGAATAT
>NW_011495070.1:5469745-5471355 GCF_000754665.1 Bison bison bison | reverse complement strand
ATAAAACACTGGTGAAAGAAATCAAAGAGGACACTAATAGATGGAGAAATATACCATGTTCATGGATTGGAAGAATCAATATAGTGAAAATGAGTATACTACCCAAAGCAATTTATAGATTCAATGCAATCCCTATCAAGCTACCAACGGTATTCTTCACAGAGCTAGAACAAATAATTTTACAATTTGTAGGGTTTTCTATGTATAGCATCATGTCACAGCAAACAGTGACAGTTTTACTTCTTCCTTTCCAATTTGAATTCCTTTTATTTCTTTTCCCTCTTTGAATGCCATGGCTAGGATTTCCAGAATTACACTGAATAAAAGAGGTGACAGTGGACATCTTTGCCTTTTCCCGATCTTAGAGGAAATGCTTTCAGCTTTTCACCATTGAGAATGGCGTTAGCTGTGGGTTTGTCATACACAGCCCTTATTGTGTTGAGGCAGGTTCTCTTTATGCTTACTTTCTAGAGAGCTTTTATCATAAATGGGTGTAGAATTTTGTCAAAAGCATTTTCTGCATCTAGTGAGATGATCATGTAGTTTTTATTCTTTTTATTCTTCACTTTGTTGATGTGGTGTATCACACCAATTGATTTGCAGATATTGAAGAATCTTTGTATCACTGGGATAAATCCCATTGGATCATAGTGTTCCTTTTAATGTGTTGTCGGACTTGGTTTGTTAGTATTTCCTTGAGGAATTTTGAATTTATATTCATCAGTGATACTGGCCTGTAGCTTACTTTTTTTTTGTCTAGTTTTGGTATCAGGATGATGGTGGCCTCATAGAATGAACTTGGGAGTGTTCCTTCCACAGTTCTTTGGAATAGTGTCATAAGGATAGGTGATAATTCTTCTCTAAATGTTTGATAATATTTGCCTGTGAAGCCCTCTGGTCCTGAACTTTTGTTTGTGTGTTTGTTCCTATTTTCTATTTCATCCTGCTTCAGTCTTAGAAGGCTGTACCTTTCTAAAATATTTACTCTTTTCTTCTAGGTTCTGCATTTTATTGGCATGCAGTTCCTTGCAGTGATCCCTGATGGGCCATTGTATATCTGTCATGTCCAATGTAACTTATTTTACATTTCTAACTTTATTGATTTGAACACTCTCCCTTTTTCTTTTTCTTTAATTGGAGGATAATTGCTTTACAATATTGTGTTGTTTTCTGGCATACATCAACATGAATCAGGCATAGGTGTACATGTCTCTTCCCTCTTGAACCTTCCTCCCACTCTATCCCAGCCTTCTAGGTTGTCACAAAACACCAGGTTTCGGCTCCCTGCATCATACTGCAAATTCCCACTGGCAATCTACTTTACACGTGGTAATATGTATGTTTAAGTGCTATTCTCTTAATCTGCCCAATCCTCTCCTTCCCCAGCTGTGTCCACAAGTCTGTTTTCTATGTCTCAACTGCTGCCCTGCAGATAGGTTCCTCAGTTCAGTTCAGTGCAGTTCAGTCGCTCAGTCATGTCCGACTCTATGCGACCCCATGAATCACAGCACGCCAGGCCTCCCTGTCCATCACCAGAGTTCACTCAGACTCACGTCCATCGAGTCAGTGATGCCATCCAGCCATCACATCCTCTGTTGTCCCCTTCTCCT
>NW_011495070.1:5465798-5468340 GCF_000754665.1 Bison bison bison | reverse complement strand
ATTCTTTGGCATTGCCTTTCTTTGGGATTGGAATGAAAACTGACCTTTTCCAGTCCTGTGGCCACTGCTGAGTTTTCCAAATTTGCTGGCATATTGAGTGCAGCACTTTCACAGCATCATCTTTCAGGATTTGAATACTTGATATTTGTTTTGCTCTTCCTGACTTCCTTCACTCTGTATAATAAGCTCCAGGTTCATCTAGCTCATAACACAGACTCAGTTGTTCCTTTTTATAGCTGAGTAATATTCCATTGTGTATATGTAGCAGAACTTCTTTATCCATTCTTCTTCTGATGGACATCTAGGTTTCTGGGTTGCTTCCATATCCTAGCTATTATAAATAGTGTTGTGATGAACACTGGGGTACATGTGTCTTTTCCAGCTCTGGTTTCCTCAGGGTATATACCCAGTAGTGGGATTGTTGGGTCATACGGTAGTTTTATTCCTAGTTTTTTAAGGGATCTCCATACTGTTCTCCATAGTGGCTGTATCAATTTACATTCCCACCAACATTGCAAGAGGGTTTCCTTTTCTCCATACCCTCTCCAGCATTTATTGTCTGTGATTTTTTTGATGATAGCCATTCTGACTGGTGTGAAGTGATACCTCATTGTAGTTTTGATTGGCATGTCTCTAATAATAAGTGTATTGAGAATATTTTCATGTGTTTATTAGCCATCTGTATATCTTTGGAAAAATGTCTGTTTAAGTTTTCTGACCACTTTGATTGGGTTGTTTGTTTTTCTGGTATTCAGCTGCGTGAGCTGCTTGTATATTTTGGAGATTAATCCTTAATCAGTTGTTTCATTTGCTATTATTTTCTCCCATTCTGAGAATTGTGTTTTTACCTTGTTTATAGTTTCCTTTGCTGTGCAAAAGCTTTATCCTTTTTTTATTCTTTTTTTCTCCTCCCCTTGTAAGTGTGTGGGTCTCTTTGGGTGTTCTTGGCTGTTAAGTGTAGTTTCACCATTAGTCTTGGGGTTTTGTTTTCTGTGCTATGTGTCATGTGAAGTCTTGGTGCTACAGTAATGGGTCAGGCCTCTCAACCTTTAATGGGTCGAGATTTGAATCCAGAACTTTGGATCAGCAGAGAGCTCCCAAACCCATGTAACATTAATTGGTGAAAGCTCTCCCAAAGACCTCTATCTCAACACTAAGAGTAAGCTCCACCTAAAGGCCAGCAAGCTCCAGTGCTGGATGCCTAATGCCAGACCTTTAGCAAAACAGGAGTACGACTTGTCCATTAGCAGAAAAGCTGCTCAAAGTCATACCAAGCCCATAGACACCCCAAAATGCACTACGAGACATGGCATTCCCCTTCAGAGAGATAAGATCCAGCACCATCCACAACATAGGCATACATCCCCCCAACCAGGAAACCTTCACAAGGCACTGATCCAACGCCACCCATGGAGGGCAGACTGTACGATTAAAAGGAACTATAACCTTCCAGCCTGAGAAAGGAGACAGCAAACACTGTAAACTAAACACAATGAAAAGACAGAGAAACATTGCAGCAGATGAAGGAGCATGGTAAAATCCTTATATTTTCTTGAGTCTGGCTAAAGGTTTATCAATGTTTAAATTCTCAAAGAACCAGGTTTTAGTTTCATTGATCTTTGCTATTATTTTCTTCATCTTCATTTCATCTAGTTCTGCTTTGTTCTTTACAATTTCTTTCCTCATATTAACTTTGGATTTTGTTCTTTCTCTAGTAGCTTTAGGTGTAAGATTACGTTGTTTGAAATTATTCTTGTTTATTGAGGTAACATTGTATTGTTTTTTTTTAATTTTATTTTATTTTTAAACTTTACAATATTGTATTAGTTTTGCCAAATATCGAAATGAATCCGCCACAGGTATACCCGCGTTTCCCATCCTGAACCCTCCACCCTCCTCCCTCCCCTCCCCTCCCTCTGGGTCGTCCCAGTGCACCAGCCCCAAGCCTCCAGTACCGTGCATTGAACCTGGACTGGCGACTCATTTCATACATGATATTATACATGTTTCAATGCTATTTTCCCAAATCTCCCCACCCTCTCCCTCTCCCACAGAGTCCATAAGACTGATCTATACATCAGTGTCTCTTTTGCTGTCTCGTACACAGGGTTATTGTTTCCATCTTTCTAAATTCCATATATATGCGTTAGTATACTGTATTGGTGTTTTTCTTTCTGGCTTACTTCACTCTGTATAATAGGTTCCAGTTTCATCCATCTCATTAGAACTGATTCAAATGTATTCTTTTTAATGGCTGAGTAATACTCCATTGTGTATATATACCACTGCTTTCTTATCCATTCATCTGCTGATGGACATCTAGGTTGCTTCCATGTCCTGGCTATTATACACAGTGCTGCGATGAACACTGGGGTACACGTGTCTATTTCCCTTCTGGTTTCCTCAGTGTGTATACCCAGCAGTGGGATTGCTGGATCATAAGGCAGTTCTATTTCCAGTTTTTTAAGGAATCTCCACACTATTCTCCATAGTGGCTGTACTAGTTTGCATTCCCACCAACAGTGTAAGAGAGTTCCCTTTT
>NW_011495070.1:5445989-5465461 GCF_000754665.1 Bison bison bison | reverse complement strand
TTTTCTCCCATTCTGAAGGCTGTCTTTTCACCTTGCTAATAGTTTCCTTTGATGTGCAGAAGCTTTTAAGTTTAATTAGGTCCCATTTGTTTATTTTTGCTTTTATTTCCAATATTCTGGGAGGTGGGTCATAGAGGATCCTGCTGTGATGTATGTCGGAGAGTTTTTTGCCTATGTTCTCCTCTAGGAGTTTTATAGTTTCTGGTCTTACGTTGAGATCTTTAATCCATTTTGAGTTTATTTTTGTGTATGGTGTTAGAAAGTGTTCTAGTTTCATTCTTTTACAAGTGGTTGACCAGTTTTCCCAGCACCACTTGTTAAAGAGGTTGTCTTTAATCCATTGTATATTCTTGCCTCCTTTGTCAAAGATAAGGTGTCCATATGTGCCTGGATTTATCTCTGGGCTTTCTATTTTGTTCCATTGATCAATATTTCTGTCTTTGTGCCAGTACAATACTGTCTTGATAACTGTGGCTTTGTAATAGAGCCTGAAGTCAGGCAGGTTGATTCCTCCAGTTCCATTCTTCTTTCTCAAGATAGCTTTGGCTATTCGAGGTTTTTTGTATTTCCATACAAATTGTGAAATTATTTGTTCTAGCTCTGTGAAGAATACCGTTGGTAGCTTGATAGGGATTGCATTGAATCTATAAATTGCTTTGGGTAGTATACTCATTTTCACTATATTGATTCTTCCAATCCATGAACATGGTATATTTCTCCATCTATTAGTGTCCTCTTTGATTTCTTTCACCAGTGTTTTATAGTTTTCTATATATAGGTCTTTAGTTTCTTTAGGTAGATATATTCCTAAGTATTTTATTCTTTCCATTGCAATGGTGAATGGAATTGTTTCCTTAATTTCTCTTTCTGTTTTCTCATTATTAGTGTATAGGAATGCAAGGGATTTCTGTGTGTTGATTTTATATCCTGAAACTTTACTATAATCATTGATTAGTTCTAGTAATTTTCTGGTGGAGTCTTTAGGGTTTTCTATGTAAAGGAAAGGATCATGTCATCTGCAAACAACATTGTATTGCTATAAACATCCCTCTTAGGTCTTGGACTGTTGTGTTTCTGTTGTCATTTGTCTCTTAAGTATTTTTTTGAATGTCTTCAGTAATCCATTGTTTAGTATATATGTACTTGTTTTTTTAGGTTTTTTCCCCCTGTAATTGATTTCTAATCCTATAGGATTGTCAGAAAAGATTCTTGATACGATTTCAGTTTTCTGAAATTTACTGAGGCTTGATTTGTGGCCCAAGATGTGATCTATCCTTGAGAATGTTCTGGGTGTATTTGAGAAGAAAGTGTATTTGACTGCTTTCAGTTGGAATATTCTATAAATATCAGTTAAGTCAAGTCCACCTTGTCTAGTGTATCATTTAAGGCCTATGTTTCCTTATTAATTTTCTATCTGGATGATCTATCCATTGATGTAAGTGTGGTGGTAAAGAAGCCCACTATTAGGGTGCTTTTACTTCCACTCAAGGAATTCCCTTTATCATTTCTTATATGTCAGAATTTGTGGCAATGACTTACCTCAGCCTTTGTTTGATTTCTGAAGGATGGCTTTTGTAAGATCTAGATTTCTTGTTTGGTGATTTTTTTTTTCTTTATTCCTACAGTTTAATAAATTACTCCATTTTTTTACTGGCCTGAAAAATTGCTACTGAAAAACCTTCCTAGTCTTACAGAGGTTCCCATTTGTTTTCAATGAATCATCCATTGATTTATTCATAAATACTTATTTAATATCTGCTGAATATCCTACAGATTGCCAGGTGCTGGTGAATCAAAACAAATAAGGCTCCATCTTCTTGGAAATTTCTAGTGAGGAATATCATTACTGATAACAATCATATAAATATGGGCATAAATACAAACTAAATCATGTACTATAATTTTAAAAAAAGCTTCTAGAGAAGTTCCTAATTCTTAGTGATGAGAAACAATGTAAGTGACTTACATATTTTCAATAAAATTTATACAATAGAAAGACTTTTAAAACCTTTCAATGATTTTAAAGTTTGGTTACACTCAGAGTAAAACTATGTCTAAAATTGGAATAAATTATAAAATTATGAGTCTCATTGAAACAAACACCATCAAAACAGTAATTTAAAAATTGAACAGTCTGCTTTGACTTTATTTTTTAAGTTTGAGATAATTAATGTATCTTTTTAAAGTATACAGTGCAGATGTATGTTTACACAATGGAATATTACTCAGCCATATAAAGAGTGAAATAATGCTGTTTGCAGCAACATGGATAATCTATGGATCATCACACTAAGTGAAGTAAGCCAGACAAACACCATGCTGCTTATATGTGGAATCCAGAAAAGGGACAAATGAACTTACATACAAAACAGAAATAGAATCACAGTTATAGAAAACAAACTGTGGTTACCAAAAAAGAAATGGGGGGTTCCCTTTTATTTAAATCTCTTTTCCTTAGCTGCTTTCAAAACTTTTTAACTTTTGACAATTTAATTTTAATGTTATGTAGGTATAGCCCCATTGTGGGAACTTTTGAACATTATGGATCTGTATGTCCATTTCTCTCCCCAGTTTTGGGAAGTTGTCAGCCATTATTACTTTAAACACACTATCTGTGTCTCTTTCTCTTTTCCTTCTGAAATTCCCATAATGCATACACATTTTTTCTTTTGGTTGTGTCCAAGAAGTTTCATAGGATTTCATTTTTTCATTTTTTTTTCTTTTGGCTCCTCCTACTGGATAATTTCATATATCCTGTGTTGTTGGTCACTGATTCTTCTGCACAGTTCAGTCTGCTCTTGAAGCTATTGCATTCTTCATTTTAGTCAATGCATTTTGTATTTGTATTGTTTTCCTAATTTCATTAAGTTGTCTGTGTTTTTTGATAACTCACTAAAGTTTAAGAGGACTATTCTGAACTATTTGTCTGACACTTCATATATCTCCACTTCTTCAGGGTCAGTTATTGGAGCTTTATTAGTTTTTTGGTGGTGACATGTTTACCCATTTTTCATGGTCCTTGGTATCTGTCAATGTGCTCTCATCTTCCAGACTTTACAATTCTACTGTGGCAGAGATAGTTGTTTTTTGTTTGCCTTTTTTTTTTTTTTTTTAACCAGTCAGCTCATTTTGTCTTTCTAGATGTGTCCACAGTTAAATCCCTTGGACAGGTTGGGCCCGATATCATGGACTATCTTGGGGTGAGGCAACTGTCTGAGGTCTGAGGTCAGAGTTGGGTGGCTGCTAGCTGAGGTGATTTGGATAGGACTGCTGACTCGCTTCCCTGTCCAAGCGAGACTGAAGTATGGTTTCTGCAGTCACCTGGGTTCTCTGATGAGACTTACATAGACAATCAGGACTAGGTTCTATATTTAATAGTAGTTAGTGCTATGAGTTAGCTTATCTGCCCTGGCAGGAGAGCAGAACTGTCCCTAGGACCTGCATAGCTTCTTGTTTGAGGACCCACATCAGGCAAAGCTAGCTATGCACTGAATTCCCTGACCAAAGAAACCAACAGTTTTGCTCTGCAGATGGGGAAAGCCACAGGTTGTGCTAGTCTGTTCAATTTATCCTTTAAGCAGGTCTGCTTGGTGGACTAAGCAGCTTCCCATTGCTCTGGTTGGGTAGCTTGAAGCTCGATTTAGCAATGAACATGGCTATGAATTTGTTTTCTTGCTAGGGCAGTGTGGGGGAGCTGGATCCAAATCAGTAAGGCTCTTTGTGCTCCTGACTGAATTTGACCTGCACCCCAGGTTCCATGACCAAATGGGGCCACTGGCTTTGCTCTGTGAATAATTAGCTCTGCCTGCTGGACTCTTCACTTGAACATTCGTGGGCTACATGGCTTTCTAGGTGTTCTGGCAATGTTTTCTATTTAGGGGAGGCTGGAAGCTTTACTCAGCAAAGCAAAGGGTGCTATCTATGAATTAGCTCCCCTGCCTGGGCAGGGACAGACTAGTTCCAGAGGCTTTTGGTTTAAGGACTTGAATCAGGCTGACCTGCACCGTGCCAAGTTCCTGAGTCAGACTGCACCACCATCTTGGCTCTTCAGATAGCAAAAGCTTCTCAGGATTACTACTTGAGCATTGCAGGTAGGAACTTGATTTGCCAAGGTCTAAGTGTTGATTGTTGGAAGCCCTTTCCTTCTCTGTCACAATTAGATTCCCAGCAGTCAAGCCCTTCAGATCCCCCTATACCCCCATGGGAGGACAGTACTAGAGTAGGGCCTCCCCAGAAGTGACCCACAATCCTGGGGGAGGTGGATGTTTGCTCTGGCTGCTCTTTCCCCTCTGGAGGAACCATAGACTCAGGGACAGCCATTCAGTGTGACTGTCTGCTAGCCTGAGGGAGGGGCAGTGTGGTCAGCATGCAGCTGCTTCTCTTACCTCCTCATGAAACACGTCTCGGTCTCAGTGGTGGAGGGGGTGCTTCATCCTCACACCTGTGGACTAGGATTTTCTCATTAATGTTTTGTCTATGGAAGTTGTTAGCTGTTGTGGGGAAGCAAAACCAAGAATGACTTATGTCACAGTCTTGATGATATCACTCTCTAGAAGCATTTCTTTACACATTCTTTTGGGAACCCAGGCTGATGGAGGCTCTACCATCTTCAGCAGAGATTCCCAATGTCACCTTGGGACTTAACATTATTCAGCTTGATTTTGAGGGAGAATCAGGATGATAGGATCTTATAAGAGGTTTTTATGGCCAGGCCTAGAATTTTAAGAATTTAGGCCCACATTCCATTGGTAAGAACCCAGTCACATGGACATAAGATGTTTAGGAAGACTGGAAAATACATTGTCTACTCAGTTTCTATCAGCATGAATTGTACACAACAATTTGGGAAAAAAAAATTTGGGGCAGATAATATCCATCTTTGCCACAGGAGATATAAAAATATATAAGCCCTATTCATGTTGTTTAGTATGTAGATAAAGAAAATATCTACTTACTAAACTAGAGCTAGCCAATGACTATATTAGAAAGTCCACTTACGTAGCTTGTTCAAATATATTATACCCTGTCTGAAGAAAAGATTCTTTACCTGAAGTGAATGATATGAGTATTTATCTAGAAGCTAGAAAAAGAGTGGCAATGAAGAAAATTTTAGTATCTTCAGTAATTCTACTAAAGAACTTTTAATAGACCAGTCAAGTATCTTATCCTCTTGATGTGCATTTCTTTATAAGAAAATAGGTGCATCAAACTTGTATGATGGTGGTGACAGTGTCCATCAGGATTACCCAGTAAGCCTTACCCTGATTGTGTGATTGCATATTTAACATAAAATCATCTAATAATCATGATTTCACACACAGTTTTTCTTAAAAGATATCGGCTAACAAGTATTTTCTTTTGCCTGGCTGTTTTATTTCTTGCTGTCAAACAATTAGCATTTTAATACATTAATCTATTATGAGGTAAATTAGCATAGGCTTTAGGGTTTTATAGCACTAATTTTCTCATCCAATTAGGATAGTGAGGTAGATGAGAGATTAAATATGACTTCGTAAAATGGATAGTTAATATTGCAAAATGTGGCATATATCCAGAGTCAAGTGGGATACTGTATTTTGAAGACTTACACAGGTTTACCCTTCCAATCAGGCTTCCCTGGTGGCTCAGATGGTAAAGAATCTGCCTGCAGTGTGAGAGAACTGGGTTCACTCCCTGGGTTGGGAAGATTCCCTGGAGGAGGGCATGGCAACCCACACCAATATTCTTGCCTGAAGAATCCCATGGACAGAGGAGCCTGGCGGGCTATAGTCTATGGGGTTGCAAAGAGTCAGACACAACTGAGCAACTAAACACAGCACAGCACCCTTCCATTCAAACCAACTATGGTAGGATGCAGACCACCCTCTGTTGAGCTTCGCCTGTATAGTTGTTTATGGAACAAAGCAGCAAAGGATAGCATTGGACATATGCTGGTAGCTCAGTCTCAAAGAAAGTAGGAAAGTAAGGTGGCACCAAACATAGGCAGCCCCACAAATGAGCAAGTCACAGACTTCATCTTTTTGCCATGAAATAGAGAGGAATCAAATGGTAGAAAAACTACCATGAGAAACTAATTTGATTGGGGGCAGGTGAAGAAAGCAGCACCATTAACATATTATAGATATGAGTTAGTGTCCTAGAGCTAACCAATGACTGTATGTAAATTTCTTTATTTGTAGGTCTGAAAACCAAGGTTTATGCTATAGAAAACAATGAGTGTATTCCAAGTGCTCAGGCATCATTTTCAAAGCCTATTTCTGTCTTATTGCTCCTTACCTTCAGCTGTTTCTAATAATTTTGGTGTCTTATATATTTATAATTAAGGGCTTCCCTGGTGGTTCAGATGGTAAAGAATCTGCCTGCAATGCAGGAGACCCGTGTTCGATCCCTGGATTGGGAAGATCCCATGGAGAAGGGAATGGCTACCCATTCCAATATTCTCACCTGGAGAATCCCATGGACAGAGGAGCTTGCTGGGCTGCAGCCCATGGGGTCACAGAGTAGGACATGACTGACTGACTAACATACATATTTATAATATTCGATAACTCAGTGTTCTCATTTTGTCCAACCACATTTATATGTTAAGATAGTCTTACCATATAAATAGATGCTCATTTTTTATATCAGAGCATTTGTGTATTTTCACAAGTTTAAATTGTACATCTGAATGAAAATAGGAAACAACTAAAAACATGTAAGATATTGTTTTATTAAGAGTGATTCCAAAGTGATATTGCCAATAAGAGATTTTTTAAGATAGGAAGAATAAAATCAGTATCATGACATGCTGAAAGACAGCACAGATTTTTAAAGATCTATGACTGCGGGTTTACAATTGAAAGGCAGATGTACTCATGCAAAAGTTGAAGAAAATGATCTGATATGCCAGGGAAGCAAAACACTATTTCAGCAACGCCAAAAAATTAGGCATTGATTAATGGACAGAGATACTGAGGAAATATTTTTATACTTTTTTCTTCTAAAAGATGCAAGAAAACCTTTCAGAAAGGAATAAAGTAAATTTGACATTGTGAAAATGGTACTTAGAAGTTGTATATTTAAACGTGCTCTCCTTTTCTTATGGAAGACTAATGCAATAGCAAATAGTTGCTAGTTCATTTAATTGCATAGTGAGAGGGTGTGAATATTGATATGTCCAGAAATAATTTTTTCTTGCTTTAAATAATTTGGAGTTCTGTTTTTAAATTGGGGTATAGTTGCTTTACAATGTTGTATTAATTTCTGCTGTACAATGAAGTGAATCAGCTACAGGTATACATAGACCTCCACACTCTTGGACCACCTTCCCACTCCCCTCCATCCCATCCGTGCATGCTAAGTCGCTTCAGTCATGTCTGACTGTTTGTGATCCTATGGACTGTAGCCTGCCAGGATCCTCTGTCCATTAGGTTTTCCAGGCAAGTATACTGGAGTGGATTGCCATTTCCTCTGCCAGGGGATCTTCCTGACCCAGGGATCGAACCTGTGTCTCTTGCATCTCCCGCACTGATAGGTGGATTCTTTACCACAATGCCACCTGGGAAACCCCCATCCCATCTACAAAGCACTGAGCTGATCTACCTGTGCTATACAGTAGGTCCTCTCCCCAATATTTTAAACACTTTTCATAATTTTGTATTATGGCATGCATGTCACAACTGCATTTATTGCTGTGAAAGTGACACAGAGCTTTTCCCAGTGGTCAGGTAATTGACGCTTTATGTAAAGTGTCAATGCAAAGCAAGACGTTTACTTATGGTTTCATGGAAATACCAATTAAACTGTGATTTATATATACAATCAAGTGAGTCAGATTAAATTTATAAAGTGAAATTCAGAAAAGATAAATTCGGTGGCCAAAATAAGAAAGAAAATTGTTGTTAAAGCAGTAGCCTGTTTATACTACGTTTCTTCTGAAACCCAGTAAAACATTATGGATAAAAGAAGGAAGGGTAGTGTTGGTGCACCATCTCTATATTTTCATGGTGATGAACCATAATGGAAAATAGAATATGAGTAGCATCCAGTTTTAAAGCAAGGAATGGAACTGACTAAGCAGAAATCAACACCAACCATCAAACAAATACCCAAGTGCTACAAGCTTCACTGAGAACTAACATCTTCTGCCTTGGTGACTGCTTGTCCTGAGGTTAGAATGCCAAAAACTGAATTCTCAGCAGTTTCTTCCTGAAGTTGTGATCCCAGATCAATATCCATCTACTCACCTTAACCATTGCTGAGCAAACAGCTGTACCACATATCAATAGAATTATCTGATTCACAGATGAAGTGAAGGCAAAAAAAATATATATGCACAGGTACTATAGAAAAGGGAGGAGTGGTAAACTTAATAATCAAAATTCAGATGATAACACTATTGAAAAAGTAACTCTGCCCCAATAACAGAAAACATTTCACACAAAATACATCTCCATATCCTCACATAAACTAAAGAAAAAAATTCTAGTATATGAAGGAAATTGCAGTAGTGATTAAAAAAGATAGGCACATTAGCAGATAAGGTATAAATCAGCAAAGCATAGAAAACAGAGAAATAAAACCACTGCAGAAATGAAAACTACATTTGAACCAGAAAAGACAGAATAAATACTATTGAAAACAGAGATAGGAATAAGGACAAACACAAGGAGTGTGGAAAACAGGAAAACAGGTGAGTGGATTTCTAAACGAGAATATTTTAAAAATTCAAAGGGAATGATAGATTTCCTGAAATAGAAGAATTGACTTTAGACCAAAAGTGCAAAATTTGTTCCAGGAAAAGTTGATATAAAATAATGACACACATATACTGATAACATTATTGAACTTGAAGGATTAAGAAAGAAACCTATGGTATTCAGACAGAAAAAAAAAAAAAAAAAGGTTATTGTAAAGAAGCAGCACAAAATAACTGGATCCAGGATTCTTCTTAGCAAATTTTATGCAAGCCAACAGTTGACTGTTCCTAAATATTTTTATAATACTCATGTTTTTACTTGTTTGACATAGGAATGGAAGTTCTGGTTCAAGATGACAGTGTAGAAAGATCCTGAACTCACCTCCTTCCACAGACACACTGAATCCATGCTACATGTGGAACAACATCCTTGGAAGAACATCAAGTGAACAAAGCAGCTGAGCAGCTCTCGCATATCAGGTGAGTAAGAAGGAAAATGCTTTAAAGTGGCTAGGAGAGGCTGAGATGCAAACTCACCATCAGGAGAGGACACAAAACCCCACCTTCTCCCTGAGGAGCAAAAGGTTTGACTTCACATTGAGCACCCCAGCTTTTAAGACTTCTACCTGAGAGCACATCGAAACATCTAGTTTTGAAGGTTAACAAGGATTGCATCCATGAGAAGCAGAGGGCTAGAGTGAATAGAGAGAAGTTCCTTAAAGGGCTCTCAAACTCATCTGTCTCGAAGCCCAGCACAGAGGCAGCCAACTGAAACGCTCCCAGACTTTCTGTGAAAGAGGTTATTTGCTTCTAGCATTGAAATGAGGGGCAGGCCTCTAACTCACACACATTTAAGAACCTACTGAAAAGTCTCTGGGGATAAAGTCTGGCAGACATCATTTTTACAGTCTTCCTGACTCCAATATTCCACAAAGAGCTCATAACCCTTATTGGTACCATGATTTTTGTGGCTGTGCCCGAGGGATACTCCTATGTCACCTGGCTCTTGTGGCCACAGGGGCTTATGTTCTCAAGCCCTACAAGCCTGCAACAACTATAGAACTCCTAGAAGAAAACATAGGCAGTAAGCTTTTTATGTTGGTTATGTTGATAATTTTTTGAATGACACCAAAAGTACAAATGTGAAATGCTGGGCTGGATGAAGCACAAGCTGGAATCAAGATTGCAGGGAGAAATATCAATAACCTCAGCTATGTAGCAGATACCATCCTTATGGCAGAAAATGAAGAGGAACTAAAGAGCCTCTGGATGAAAGTGAAAGAGGAGAGTGAAAAAGTTAGCTTAAAATTCAACATTCAGAAAACTAAGATCATGGCTCCCATCCCTTCATGGCAAATAGGTGGGGAAACAGTGGCAGACTTTATTTTTTGGGGCTTCAAAATCACTGCAAATGATGACTGCAGCCATGAAATTAAGACGCTTGCTCCTTGGAAGAAAAGTTATGACCAACCTAGACAGCATATTAAAAAGCAGAGACATTACTTTGCGAACAAAGGTCCATCTGGTCAAAGCTATGGTTTTTCCAGTGGTCATGTATGGATGTGAGAGTTGGACTATAAAGAAAGCTGAGCACTGAAGAATTGATGCTTTTGAACTGTGGTGTTGGATAAGACTCTTAAGAGTCCCTTGGACTGCAAGGAGATCCAACCAGTCCATCCTAAAGGAGATCAGTCCTGAATATTCATTGGAAGGACTGATGCTGAAGTTGAAATTCCAATACTTTAGCCACCTGATGCAAAGAACTGACTCACTGGGAAAGATCCTGATGCTGGGAAAGATTGAAGGCAGGAGAAGAAGGGGATGACAGAGGATGAGGTGGTTGGATGGCATAACCAACTCAATGGAGATGAGCTTGAGCAAGCTCCAGGAGTTGGTGATGGACAGGGAAACCTGGCGTGCTGCAGCCCATGGGATCGCAAAGAGTCGGACACGACTGAGTGACTGAACTGAAAAGTACAAATAAACAAGTGAGACTACAGCAAAGGATACCATCAATTTAATGACAAGATCTACTGAATGATGACAAATATTAGCAAAACATATATAAAATTCATATAATTCTATAACAGACCATCCATTAAAAATAGGCAAAGCATCTAAACAGACATTTTTCCAAAGACATACAGATGGCCAACAGGTACATGAAAAGATGTTCAACATCACTAACCATCAGGGAAATACGATTATTTTTGTTACTTCATTTTGGAAGTAACAAGTGTTGGCAAGAACATGAGAAAAAAGGACCCCTTGTGCTTTTTTGTGGGATGTAAATTGGTACAGCCACTATGGAAAACTATATGAGCTTCCTCAAAACATTAAATGTAGAACTACCATATAATTCAGCAGTTTCACCTCTGGGTGTTTATCCTAACAAAACAAAAACAACATCAAAATATATCTGTACTCCCAATTCACTAAAGTGTAATTACCATAGCTAAGATAGGGAAGCATCCTGTTTCCATTGATGGATGAATGGGTAAAGAAAGCATATAGAGGTAGATATAGATACACATACACACAACTGGATATTATTCAGTCTTAAAAAAGGAGAAAAGTCTTGTCATAACAACATGGATGGAGCCTAGGGCGTTATGCTAACTGAAATAAGTCAGAGAGAGGCAAATATCATAAGGCTTATTTACACTAGAACCTAAAGAAAACCCCACTAAACACACAACCAAACCATGCTCATGGTTTACAGAGAACAGACTGGTGCTTTCTAACTCTGGGGTGGGTAAAGACAATCAGAAACTTCCAGTTATAAAATAAGTCATGGAGCCATAATGTACAGTATGGTGACTATGGTTAATAATATTGTGTTGCATATTTGAAAGTGCTAATAGTAAATAGTGTGTACATCACAAGAAAAATGTTTAACTTCATAATATGATAAATATTACCTATACTTATTATGGTGATCATTTTGTACTATATGTAAATATTGATTTATTATGTTGTATACCTGAATCTAATGTGTTATATTTCAATTATATCTCAGTTAAAAATAACTAACAATTTTAAAAACCATGAACATAAAGTCTAAGGATTCTCGAGGCAAGAATACTGGAGTGGGCAGCCATTCCCTTTCTCCAGGGGATCTTCCCAACCCAGGAACTGAACCTGGGTCTCCCACATTGCAGCAAATTCTTTACCATCTGAGCCACCAGGGAAGCCCAAGTATCAATATATACACTTAACAACTAGAGACATGAATAAAACTCCCTTGATTAAGAAAAATTACTTGATATTCAATCAACTAAGAGATAAATTAGCACACACAAATTCAGAATGATGAACCATGATTTTAAAGATATGGGTTCTTTATATAAACATAAAAGTAAATCTAGTACAACTTTGGGGAATTCCTGATAGAGAGATGACAGTGCAGTTTAAACCTTTGTATTGGGAGAATCTCTTAAAATATCCTTCTTTCCTCCTCAACATTCAGTGAGTTACAGAAGAGGCAAGAGTTCATTTATGCTGTGTAAGAGCCAATAATATCTTTTACTATACTTCAGTTCAGTTCAGTCACTCAGTCGTGTCCGACTTTTTGCAACCCCATGAATCATAGCACGCTAGGCCTCCTTGTCCATCCATCACCAATTCCCAGAGTTCACCCAAACTCATGTGCATCGAGTCGGTGATGCCATTCAGCCATCTCATCCTCTGTCGTCCCCTTCTCCTCCTGCCCCCAATCCCTCCCAGCATCAGGGTCTTTTCCAATGAGTCAACTCTTCGCATGAGGTGGCCAAAGTACTTAGTGACTATTTAAACAAATCTTTCTGTAATTCTTAAAGAATAAGAAATCTCTCCTTACATTCTTTGTTCATGTGTAACATTACCTGTGAAAAGGAGATTTCTTACTTTTCTTAACACAATGCCTCTATGCGATCTATTTTAACTTCAATTACTTTAATCTACATCCGTATATCCTAACCCATCATTTCCTTTTCCTGCATGTCACCAATAAGTTCTTCAAAGTTTCTAAAATTTCAGGAAATATATGTGAGACAGGTGCTAAACTGAATTCAGTTTAATCATATAGACAAAAAAATCTTTAGCAAACTAATTCACAGTGGTTCTTTCTGTAGGTAAACCACAAGAAAGAAGAAAATAGCAGTTTTACAGCTCATTCATCCTGAAGTATTTATGGAGAATCTTAATTATTAGTGACAATTTGATGTCTGGCAAATTATGTAATCTGTGCCTTTTATTTGCTAAAAATTAAGTCATGAAAATGCTATCAGTAAAATTTTTAAAAGGACACTAACTCACAGAATTATTACTATGATTAAATGATGCAATGAGATATCCCTCAACTTAGGGATTTATCAAATGCTCAGTAATTATTCAGTTTTCTTCTCTTAGAGAACTGGCCCACACAATGCATTCACATAAAGCAGCCCTACTCTCTACAAGGTGCAAAGCCAAGCAAACACCATAACACTCCCAAAACAAGATGTTTCCAGCCATAAATCACTTTGGGGAATTTAAAACTGTGGATCCTCTTTCCTTTCATGTCTAAGAAATGTAGCTTGGATAGGTCCACCTTCCAACAGAGTGACTTTTTGCCCTTGGCTCCATCTTCCCTCTTGTCTAAATCCTACTTTCTGCCAATTCTATTTCAGGATTGACATGATTCCAGGTACTACCGCTGCCAATCCTACAACATCTTGCCTGCTTGCCATCACAGGATTGGAAGGACAGTTTATAAGAGAGAGAAATCTTTAATGCCTGCTGGGGCAATAAGTCGGCTCCTGTGGTCACCTGGGCTTTTCACTTCCTCTGTGTTGGATCCAACTCTCCTTTTGTATTCCTCTGTCTTGGATTTGGAACACAGAGCTTCTGAGATGAATACCATGAACCTTCTCGGATATTTTATTGCCGAGAGTACTTTTTCCATTATATAAATGCTCACAGCCTGTCATTTATCAAACACTGAGGAAGCAAAAATTAATTATCAAGTATGACACTAATTATTAGGGTTGTTGCTCCTCTGTGCGTGGTATTTCTCAGGCAAGAATACTGGAGTGGGTTGCCATTTCCTCTTCCAGGGATTTTCCTGACCCAAGGATTAAACCTGCATCTCTGACATCTCCTCCTTGGCAAGCAGATTCTTTACCACTGCTCCACCTCTGAAGCCCAGTTATTAGGGATCGAAGGATAAAGATGGTTTCTTAACCTATCTTCAAACTCATCAGCTAATAAAATAATCCTCAGTAATCTTTTCTGATATCCCTGAGAGAACAGAGATCCAAGACCACAGATTCCTCATCTCTCCTAGCTCACTGCTGTACCAGATTTCTTAGCACAGGAGGTCAGGGGATGTTGTATGCAAAAAGCTTCAACAAAGTAACAATAAAAACAGCAACCATCATTTTTTTGAGTGTAAAAGAGCAGGAGAGTTTTACATATATTCATCCATTTCTTTGCAAAACAGCCACAGAAGTATGATACCATTACTATCTGTCTTACGAAATGGAAGCACAAGGAAATTAACCCAGGCTACAAAGTTAGTAAATTATAGCTATAGTTTGAACTAATAAAATAAAAATTTGTATTCTATCTCAAGTCAAGGAAAGTTTAAACATAAAACATCTTCTCAGTCCTCTGGCCTCATCTCTCCCCTCTACTGGGCATTGTGTATTTGCGTTCTGCATTGACCAAACTGCCCCATCAGCAGAAAAACCTGCTCAACTACAAAGAACATTCTCCAGGCATCAGCAAGACAATTCCTTAGGAGATAATATACCTTCTTAATCTTGAAAGCAAGAATCCCCAACATTTTTGGCACCAGGGACTGATTTTGTGGAAGACAGTATTTTTTCCATGGACCAGGGGTAGGGGGTTTGTTTCAGGATGATTAAAGAACATTATATTTATTTTGTACTTTATTTCTAATCTCATGCCACTGCTGAGCTGATAAAAGGTACTGGTACACAACCCAGAGATTGGGGACCTCTTTTGTAAGGGACCACAATGACCCATAACCCACTATTCATTTTGTACTTGCAGACCTGGATTGTACAAATTATCTACATGATTTAATGTACAGCTGTCTCAAACATGTATAACTGTGTTTTGAACTCCCATGAGTGGAACAGTTCTCAGAGCTTTTTGAGATGTTCCCAGGTTATAATCCTCAACTTGGCTTGAATAAAGTTTTATATTTCTTTCTTAGACAGACTGATTTTTTTCATCAAAATAACTCAGCTCTCTAGTACTAGAAAAATCACACACATACACAAGATCATTAGTAATAAACAGATGTAGAGATCATTAGACTTTTGGAATACTGGAATATTATTCTACTAAATCACTGCATTGCTACACCAATATTCTGAGATTCAAGTGCTATAAATTGTAATACAGCCATTACAACTAAATATACATGGGCTTTGATTTCAATGAATCTTTATGTAGCATAAATATTTCCTTGACACAAATTAAAAGACAAATAGAACACAAAGACTGACACGCAGCATGCATACCCTATACACTCACTGAATGATTTACCGAAGTTTATACATTTTGTTGTCTCAATTAGATTACTCTTTTATAGCCTTTCTACTGACATTTAGACTTCCTCCAAACAAATATCAGACTTTACAAAATAATTGAATTTCTTAAAATACTTGACGGTGCTGTCAGTTTAGGTACAATTTGTTAATCCTGTGAGTGTGAATTTTGTTCTAGTAACCAATATGACCAATGCAGTGCCAAAGAATGCACAAACTACTGCACAACTGCACTCATCTCACACGCTAGCAAAGTAATGCTCAAAATTCTCCAAGCCAGGCTTCAACAGTATGTGAACCATGAACTTCCAGATGTTCAAGCTGGACTGAAAAAAGGCAGAGGAACCAGAGATCAAATGGCCAACATTCGTTGGATCATCAAAAAAGCAAGAGTTCCAGAAAAACATCTAATTCTGCTTTACTGACTATGCCAAGTCTTTGACTGTGTGGATTGCAACAAACTGTGGAAAATTCTGAAAAAGATGGGAATACCAGACCACCTGACCTGCCTTCTGAGAAAGCTGTATGTAGGTCAAGAAGCAACAGAAACTGGACAAGGAACAACAGACTGGTTCCAAATCAAGAAAGGAGTATGCCAAGGCTCTATATTGTCACCCTGCTTATTTAACTTGTACATATATATTAAATCATGAGAAATGTACATCATGAGAAATGCTGGACTGGATGAAGCACAAACGGGAATCAAGGTTGCTGGGAGAAATATCAATAACCTCAGATATGCAGATGACACCACCCTTATGGCAGAAAGGGAAGAAGAACTAAAGAGCCTCTTAATGAAACTGAAAGAGGAGAGTGATAAAGCTGGCTTAAAACTCAACATTCAGAAAACTAAGATCATGGCATCTGGCCCCATCACTTCATGGCAAATAGATGGGGAAACAGTGGAAACAGTGTCAGACTTTACTTTGGGGGCTCCAAAATCACTGCAGATGGTGATTCCAGTCATGAAATTAAAATATGCTTGCTCCTTGGAAGGAAAGTTATGATCAACCTAGACAGCATATTCAAAAGCAGAGACATTACTTTGCCAACAAGGGTCCATCTAGTCAAAGCTATGGTTTTTCCAGTAGTCATGTATGGATGTAAGAGTTGGACTCTAAAGAAAGCAGAGTGCTGAAGAATTGATGCTTTTGAACTGTGGTATTGGCGAAGACTTTTTGAGAGTCCCTTGGACTGCAAGAAGATCCAACCAGTCCGTCCTAAAGGAAATCAGTCCTGAATATTCATTGGAAGGACTGATACTGAAGCTGAAACTCCAATACTTTAGCCACCTGATGCAAAGAACTGACTCACTGGGAAAGACCCTGATGCTGGGAAAGATTGAAGGCAGGAGGAGAAAGGGACGATAGAGGATGAAATGGTTGGATGGCATCACTGACTCAATTGACTGAGTTTGAGTAAACTCCGGGAGTTGGTGATGGACAGGAAGGCCTGGTGTGCTGCAGTTGATGGGGTCACAGAGTTGGACGCGACCAAACTGAACTGACCCAATATTACAATTTCAGATACATATATCTCACCTAATAAACTAGGAAGGAAAGGATTTCATAAGCTCCATTATCTTTAGCAGTGCAATGGAACAGTTTTAGAAGGTAATGGTTGTTATTTTTAATCCAGGGATTATTTCAAAATACTGGACACATACAGGAAATTCAATGGACAGAGGAGCCTGGTGAGGTACAGTCCATGGGGTCGCAAGGAATCAACACAATTGAGTGATTGAGCATGCATACACAGGTAAAAAGACCTGACTATAATTTGTGAAGCATATTTTTATATGCTTGTATTACCAGAAACTTACTACATTTGAAGTGCTCTAAGGGAGGGTTCCCACATATGGACAGCAATAGCTATTGTAGCTGTTCTGAGAGCAATGTCAGCCTTTATAGGTTGCTTCTTATAGCCTTTTTCAGGGTTAATCAAAGTCATCCAAAATCTATGGCCCAACAGATTGTGTATATTAGCCCTACAAAAATTTGTCAATATTGTGCATTGATTTGGATCCTAGCTAAATTCAAAGTCCTGAATTCCCAAACTTTAGAAGAAACCAGAACTATCTAAACTCCATTTTCTGTAATCTCTAGAAAATGCATAGTGGTAGTTATCTTTTTTTTTCTCTGAAAGTCATTTCTTCAGTTCATTTTCCCCCCAATATTTACGATCTTTCCATGCCTGCCTGATTTTGAGCAAGTTAAAAATCTTATCAGCTATAAAAAAGCTCACGTCCCTTGGACTTTTATCCCTGTAATGTGGAAGGATGGAGCTTCAAGTGTGAAAAATATCCATGGATAATTGAGAATTTACAAAGCTATGGAAAATAAGATCCTTGAACTATAAAAACGACCTGAGCAAGTTAAGCCTTACCATCACCTATATGTTTTGACTTATGAATAACAATGAATGCTGGGGCAATCACGGCCAGATTTTAAGATGCCTATAGCAGTCACTCAAGATTGGTACAAATTAAGTTATCAGATGACTCTGGTTGACACAAGTGTTTGAACCCATGTCTTAATAAATAGTTTATCAGAATATTGGAATATCCTGGAAAATTTTTTAAACACCTGAAAAAATATAGAACATACTAACAAAACCAAGAGGGAAAATACAAACTAATAACTTTGATAAAAAAGTGCAGTGAAAAGGAGCCTTTAAAGGTTAGTATGCAACTGATTGCAGAAATATGCTTTGTATGTTCATACTTGCCAGAAAAGATTACATATGAGGTTAGTTTCTTGGTCTTTAAAATTTTACAAGTGGCATGCTTTGTAAATGTGTAATTAATTTGCAACCTATTATTTAGGCATGGAACTAGCTCCTTTCTTCCGCCTTACTCCAAAGTTGAACAGTGAGGTTGAGTTTAGCCCAGATGTTAGCTATCACTTGCTTATACTGGAATTACCATGCTGTATGTTGGCAGAAATATAGGTGTTTTGTAGCTTGCACTTAAATGGCTCACTTTGTAAAATAGGAAAAATGAATGACCAGCAGATGTGACATAAGCCTTAAAAAATTCTACTCAGCAGTCAACTTTAGCTACAAAATTTGACAAGCTTGGGCAATACTAGGTTTTAGACAGTGAGTCTATAATTTGCACATAACTTATATAGTGTTATGAGCACAACTTTAAATATTGTAGCATACTAGCATCACACCTGAACACACTAATTATTAAAATCTCAAGAAGCAGAAAATGAAATTCAGTGTGGGTTTTTGTTTTTACTTAGCCTTACAAGTGTATAGAATTTTTTAATCTAATAAGCCCCACAAAAAGTGACTTAAAAACATTGAAAAATTCACCTTTTCAGGATATATAATTAATTCTTTAATATATTTTATCTAATAAATGGTTGGTATGGCTTAATTGCCCTTTAATAAGATAATGAGCCTTTTATGAATGTCTCCTTTGTTTTGTTTCTCATTAAAAAAGTTCCTGAAGCATCTGCTGTCGACTTTATATCCAAGAGTCTGTCCTTTACGTGGAGTAATGAAGAGCCATCTGTCTCAGTCATTAGCACTGTGCTACCTAAGAATGAGACTCAAGATCTTCTTAGAAAATATCTATTTTACAGCTACTTTTTGTAATATATGATTATCTATTCTAAATGGGAAGAGAATTTTGGAGAAAAATTATTAATTATCTTTTAGGTATTAATATTCCCCCTATATTTTCTCAGGATAATGGGAGAGTTACAGGAAAGATGATTTTGAGAAAGAAAACCCTGTCTATGTAGCATGATTAACGAAAGCTCATACTTGTTATATTTTAAAACATTTTAAACATTATCCTACTGTGGAATTTGGTAATCCCATATCAGGAAACACAAGTGTATGTTATAGAATATACCTATATAGAAGTAACAAATGTATATGGAGGAGCTCCTATTTTGCAAAATGTATCCAATAATCTTAAATATATGCCAAAGCAATGAATCAATTAATACACTTGGGTGGTTGAGGATGCAGGACTCAAAGATGTTATTTGAGAGAAAAAGAATCGGACAGGAGGACCAGTTTTGTTCACTGGAAAGTAAGGACTCAATTATAGAAAAGCACCAAACTATCAAAATTAGATTCGATGGACATACCTGAGCAAAATGAATCCAGGTGCCCTATTGATATAATAAACAGAAGAGGTCATTTACAAGGATATGACTTGGGGCTTAATCCAGAAGATGGAGAATTACTGTGAAGTCAGTCTAGGGAAGGATGAAAACTCAGGGAATTCATTT
>NW_011495070.1:5442029-5445889 GCF_000754665.1 Bison bison bison | reverse complement strand
TTAGTCTGGAGATTTGCCTGTTAACAAAGGATGTCAGGACCCATGGGTGAAAGGCTCAGGCTTTTAAGGAAGGAAAGTAATGGAGAAGTATTCTGACTACTGTAAGATAAGCCATTCTTCTCAAATACATTTAAAATTTGATTACCCCCTCACCCTTTGAATATTTTGCAAAGTTATCTCTTATGGTTTTAACTCGATCCAAGTTTTACTATGCATTTCTATGCTTATTTATCTACTTCAACTTCATTGACTACATGAAGACCTTTGACTGTGTGGATCACATCAGTCTGTGGAAAATTCTTAAAGAGATAGGAATATCAGACTACCTTACCTGCCTCCTGAGAAACCTGTATGCAGGTCAAGAAACAACAGAACCGGACATGGAACAACAGACTGGTTCCAAATTGGGGCAGGGTGGGCAGAAGATACATCAAGGGTGTATATTGTCATCCTCATTATTTAATGGTATACAGAGTATGTCATGAGAAATGCTGGGAAGGATAAAACTCAAGCTGGAATCAAGATTGCCAGGAGAAATATCAACAACCTCAGATATGCAGATGACACCACCCTCATGGCAGAAAGCAAAGAGGAGCTAAAGAGCCTCTTGGTGAAGGTGAATGAAGAGAGTGGAAAAACCTGGCTTAAAACTCACCATTCAGAACACTAAGAAGATGGCATCTGGTCCCATGACTTTATGGCAAGTAGATGGGGAAAAAATTGGAAACAGTGACAGATTTTATTTTCTTGGATCCAGAATCACTGTGGATGGTGACTGCAGTCACAAAATTAAAAGATGCTTACTTGCTCCTTGGAAGAAAAGCTATGACAAACCTAGACAGTGTATTAAAAAGCAGAGACATCACTTTGCCAATCAAGGGCTGTCTAGCCAAAGTTATGGTTTTTCCAGTAGTCATGTATGGATGTGAGAGTTGGACCATAAAGAAGGCTGAGCATCAAAAAACTGATGCCTTTGAACTCTGGTGCTGGAGAAGACTCTTGAGAGTCCCTTGGATGGCAAGGAGATCAAACCAGTCAATCCTAAAGGACATCAACCCTGAATATTCATTGAAGGACTGATTCTGAAGCTCCAATACTTTGCCCACCTGATATGAAGAGTCGACTCATTGGGGAAAAAAACCTGGGGAAAGACACTGGGAAAGACTGAGGGCAAGAGGGGAAGGGAGCGGCAGAGGATGAGATGGTTAGATACCATTATTGACTCAATAGACATGAATTTGAGCAAACTCCAGGAGATAGTGAAGGACACGACTTAGCGACTGAACAAAAGTTCTTATTTATATGTGTATCCAATATCTTTTCCCTGTGTATTCTTTTAACTTGTTTATGTTGATTCAAGTGTCCAGAAGATTTTAATTTTAATTATAAAATGTCAAATGTATTACATGTTTCATTAATGGCTTATACTATCTTGATTTTTGTCAATAGGTTCCTGCCCTGTATTCAGAAAGATTATCTCCTATATTTTCTACATTTTTAATATTTTGCTACAAATATCTAGGTTGAATTTTGCTGTAAGTATTTGTATATGTGCATGTGTGTGTACTGAAAAACAATTCACTTTTTTAAATATCAAAAATCCATTTTCCCAGCAAGTTTACTAAATGATTTAACTTCCCCCCTACAGATTTGGAAAATCATCTCTAGCCTAAATTAAAACTTCATTCACTATTGGGAATATTTCTGACTCCTTAATCTGTTCCACTGTGTCTTTGTTCTTGGATTGTCCTAAATCCTTAGCTTTCATCTTTATTTCCCTTCTATTTCACATTTTAAAATGAATTCCTATGAATTATTCTTATTTTTTAAATGACTGGATAAATGCTACTTAACTGTTGATCCAAATAGGATACTATATTTTTTTTAGCTTTTCTTGTACTGTTTCCTAATCTTTTCTCTGGCTTAATTTCCTGTGGTTTCCTCTTTCTTAATTCACATCTGTTAAACCTCTAGCTAATTTTGGATATTCTCTAACCTTTATGGAAACTGCCTCTCAATCAAATATGTCTCATATTTATATCTTTATTATTCCAGCTTGAGAGGGTAAAATAAAAAAACAGATAAATAAAGTTGCCAAGTGGAAGGAAAAGAGGGCAGAAGAGAATGAGGGCAAAAGTCATCATGTATTAGGAGTATTTTCAGCTACAAGTAAGAGACTAGGCAAATAAACCTGACATAAACCATATGGTCTTCTATTATCTTCTTTAACAAACTGTTTGGAGTTAAGCATTCCCAGAGGGCCCCCCCCCCTTTTTTTTGAGACTCATTCAAGTTATCAAGGCCCATGCTCTTCCATCTTAGCCATCCTTTTGCATTGGTAGTTTATTCCACAAGGTCAGCCATAGCTCTAAGCATACTTACTTGGGATAGTCCTAAACAGGATGCAAGGGTAGAAGGGAGGGCAGCAGAAAATATTGTCCTATAAACCAGTCAAGAAAGGGGAAAATAGCTGCTATATAGAACCCAATTATGTCTTCCCTGACACTCTGCATAATTTATTGAATAAGAAATAGATGTGCAAGTAAGTACTTTACATGTATGTACCAAGTAAATTTACTTAAAGATTTTAAAGAAAAGAATTATAAATCCTGACATCACTCACTATATTGAAAAGTGGAATACGCAGGACAAGATGGCAGAGTAAAAAGACCCTGAGCTCCCCCTCCCCTCATGAGCATACCAAAATCACAACTAACTGAACTACCACTGATAAAAAAGACTGGAATCTACCCTAAAAGGATATTCAACAACCAATGACATAAAGAAACCATGAGATGTTAGGAGGGGTGCACTCGTGATATATTTAAATCCATACCCCCTGGGTGGGTGACCCACAAACTGGAGAATAATTGTATCATAGAAGTTCTCCAGCAGGACTGAAAGGTCTAGCCCCACACTGGGCTCCTCAGTGTGGGCTAGGAGGAGGGGACCCCAGAGCATTTGGCTTTGAATGTAAGTGAGACTTGATTGCTGGAACTCCACAGACTGGGGGAAGCAGAGATTCCATTCTAGGGGGCACACACAAGGTTGTGTGCACACCACAACCCAGGGCAAGACGCCTGGGCCAGAAGACCTACCTATTGGTCTTAAGAAGGGCTCCTGGAGAGCAGGGGGTGACTGTGGCTCCCTCTGGGGACATAAAAGCAGGTGGCAGACATATGGGGACTTATATGACCTGCAGCTGGAGGCAGACATTTTGCATCCTTGGTACAGAGACCTGACCCCACCCAACAGCCTATAAGTTTCAGAGCTGGGACACCTCAGGTCAAACAAACAAGAGGTAGGAACCCAGCTCCACCTGTCAACAGATAGGGGGGCTAAAATTTCCAGAGCCCACAGCTATCTCTAGACATGCCCCTTGACATGGCCTTTCCCCCAAGAGGGCCAAGACCCAGCTCCACCCACCCATGGACAGACACCAGCCCCCGCCCCTCAACAGGAAGCCTGTACAAGCCTCTAGACAATCTGCATGCACCAGACACCGAAGGAAGGAAACTATGATCCTGCAGCTTGCAGAACTGAGTGTACAAACATAGATAAGAGCCTAGGCTGGGACCAGCCAATTTCTGATCTTTGGGTGACAAGAAGCAAGGGTACTGCTGGGACACAAGGGGCATCCCCTATAGAAGGCCACTTTTCCAATGTCGAGAAATGTTAACTAAGCTATTCAGTTCAGTTCAGTCGCTCAGTCGCGTCCGACTCTTTGCAACCCCATGAATCGCAGCACACCAGGCCTAACTGTCCATCACCAACTCCCGGAGTTCACTCAGACTCACGTCCATTGAGTCAGTGATGCCATCCAGCCATCTCATCCTCTGTTGTCCCCTTCTCCTCCTGCC
>NW_011495070.1:5436421-5441929 GCF_000754665.1 Bison bison bison | reverse complement strand
AATGAGTCAACTCTTTGCATGAGGTGGCCAAAGTACTGGAGTTTCAGCCTCAGCATCAGTCCTTCCAATGAATACCCAGGACTGGTCTCCTTTAGAATGGACTAGTTTGATCTCCTTGCAGTCCAAGGGACTTTCAAGAGTCTTCTCCAGCACCATAGTTCAAAAGCATCAATTCTTCGGCGCTCAGCTTTCTTCACAGTGCAACTCTCCCATCCATACGTGACCACTGGAAAAACCATAGCCTTGACTAGACAGACTTTTGTTGGCAAAGTAATGTCTCTGCTTTTGAATATGCTGTCTAGGTTGGTCATAACTTTCCTTCCAAGGAGTAAGCATCTTTTAATTTCATGGCTGCAATCACCATCTGCAGTGATTTTGGAACCCCCCCAAAATAAAGTCAGCCACTGTTTCCACTGTTTCCCCATCTATTTCCCATGAAGTGATGGGACCAGATGTCATGATCTTAGTTTTTTGAATTGTTAAGCTTTAAGCTAACTTTTTCACTCTCCTCTTTCACTTTCATCAAGAAGCTATTACAATCATATAAATACAAATAGAATTCTAAGCAAAATGAGATGGCCAAGGATATGCTGCAGACAAAGGAACCCCAGAAGAATAACAACTAAGTGAAGTGAAAATGGGCAGTATATCAAAGAAAGAGTTCAGAGTAATGATCATAAAGATGATCCAATAACTTAGGAAAAGAACAGATGCACAGATTGAGATATTATAAGAAATCCTTAGCAAAGAGTTGAAGAATACAATAACTGAAAAAAAAAACCCAAAACAGTAGAAGGAATCAATAGGATAAAGGAGGCAGAAGAACAAACCAGTGAGCTGGAAGACAGAGTGGTGGAAATCTTTGCCATGGAAAAGAATAAAGAAAAAAGAATGAAATGAAATGAGGCCAGTTTAAGAGATCTCTGGGACAATGTTGAATGCACCAACATTCACATTATAGGGGTCCTGGAGGAGAAGAGAGAGAGAGAGGGTTTGAAAAAATATTGGAAGAGATAACAGCCAAAAATTTACCTAAAATGGGAAAGGAAATAGTCACCCAAGACCAGGAAGCACAGAGTCACATGTAGACTTAACCCAAGGAGGGATATGCCAAGACAAACAGTAATCAAATTAATAAAAATTAAAGACAAAAAATATTAAAATCAACAAGGGAAACTTCAAATAACATACAAAGGAATCCCTATAAGACTATCAACTGATTTTTTCAGCGGAAACTCTATAGGCCAGAAGGAAATCACTTGATATATTTAAAATGATGAAAGGGAAAAATTGACAACCAAGAATACTCAGCAAGACTCTCGTTCAGATTTGATGGAGAATTCAAAATCTTCACAGATAAGCAAAACGAATTCAGCACCATCAAACCAACATTACAATAAATGCTAAAGGAACTTCTTTAGGTAGAAAAGAAAAGGTCACAAGTAGAAAAAAAAAATTACAAAATGGGAAAGCTCACTGGTAAAGGCAAACATACAAGAAAGGTAGGAAATCACCCACTCAAAAATGTGATCTGAAAACCAGCAATCAAGAGGAGAGGAGAGTACAAAGCAGGATTTTTGAAATGCATTTGAAATGAAGAGATCAGCAACTTAAAATAATCATGTGTACATAGAGACTGTTATATAAAACCTCATGATAAATGCAACCAAAAAAATTGTGATAAACACAAAAAGAAGAGGAACGAATGGAGGAGGGAAGAGAGGAGAAAAAATTTGTTATTGAGCTATATTCTTTTCCCTCCCCCCAGAGTAAAAAGTGTATAGAAAATGGTTTAAAATGATTTAAAAATATCCATAAGAAAATGGATTCATTTTGATATTTGGCAAAACTAATACAATTATGTGAAGTTTAAAAAATAAAATAAAATAAAAATAAAAAAAGAAAGAAAGTGAAAAAAAAAGAAAAAAAAAGGAAAAAAAAAAAGAAAGTGAAAAAAAATATCCATAAGAAAACACATTTTAAATAAAACTAGGTTTCAGAAGAAAGATCCAAGAGAATTCAAAATATTTTTTTTCCTGCAAGGAAGAGGACAGAATATGAAAAAAATAAAGAAGGGAGAGTTGCTTTTATGTCAAATCAGTATGTTCCATTTTTTAATCAGGTACATACTTTATTTGATCAAAACTTAAAATATTTCATTTATTTCTCCACAAAGTCTCCCACTAAGATAAAAGATAACTGTCATCATAATAGATCTTTTCCTACTCTCCCATCAGTGCAAACTCAGTCATGTCTCTTTGTGACCCCATGGACCATAGCCTGCTAGGCTCCTCTGTCCATGGGATTCTCCAGGCAAGAATTCTGGAGTGGGTTGCCATGCCTTTCTCCAGGGGATCTTCCCAACCCAAGGATTGGACTGGGGCTCCTGTACTGCAGGAAGATTCTTTACCGTTTGAGCTACCCAGGAAGTTTCCTACTCTAGGTATATTAAAAAAAGAAATCTATCCATTTTAAAATCCATTCCTTCCTTTCTCCGTTTCCTTGAAGCATTTAGTAGTATCTCAGAAATTTTCAAATCTTCAATTACATTATGATTCAGTGAGAACTCTATATCACTTGACTTTGAAGTAGACTCTATTATGTTCTCCAAACACTGATTTTGAAACTAACTGGCAAGTCTGTGGTGAAACACTGCTACCTCAATTGTTCTCTCTGTCATTTTATCTTTTTGGCTCCCTAACTATAGGTCTCTCTCTATGTACATGTGTACACACACACACTTTAAGTGATATAATTCTTTAACTCAGTAATCTTTCTGATCCACTATGGTTTCTTTAAAACATTCATTGAAAATTAACTGGGTAATTGAACCTCCCTGGTAGTACTCATACATCTGCATTTAACACCAAACAGACATCTTTTAATGTCCTCAACAAAGTCACAGGTGTCCACAGGTTTCATCATATCAGAGTGCTCCCAAAGAACTATAGTTGTCAAATAAGACATTTAGTAGGATTTGCATGGTTTCTTCAAGGCACCAAGGACTGACTCCTGAGGACAAAGAGGATCTGTGTGCCTCAGTTCTAAAATGAGTCTTAAAATCTGGGACTAGACAGCCTCCTAAGTCTTTATAAAGAAGCTGAACTAGTCTAACCACAGTCAAGTGCTACTATGATCACCTTGAGACTGGAACTCCTATTCTCTAGGAACGGCCTTAGGGTCTTTCTCAAAAGAGGCACAGGAACCCTTCACAACAGAGCCAGATTTTTATTTGCCACCTGGAGGTCATCAATGGCCAGAGAGTATTATCTAAAGACAGTGATGATGAACAGAAGTATCCTTCAATGTTCAGTTGAATTGAGATAGTTGCCCTTTTTTCCCTGGCCCCCTCCTATTATCAATGTAGCAGGAGAAGAGAGATTGCAGAGCCAGTTCAGCAGATTCTGCAGCTCTAAGGAGGCAGTGTGGGAAGAAGAGTGAAGAGCAGAGTAGGCTGGCTTTCACCAGCCTGGATGGTGCTTGCCAGAGGTAGGAGAGTAGGAATGGGGAAGATGGACGGCAGTTTAAACTGATCAAAGTCTTTAGAGCCACAATATTTCAGAGTATTTCATAAATAATGGATTCTACTCCAAAAAAGAACATTAGCATTTAATTATGAAGAAGTTGAAGTTGAAGACCTACAAGACCTTTTGGAACTAACACCCAAAAAAGATGTCCTTTTCATTATAGGGGACTGGAATGCAAAAGTATGAAGTCAAGAAACACCTGGAGTAACAGGCAAATTTGGCCTTGGAATATGGAATGAAGCAGGGCAAAGACTAATAGAGTTTTGCCAAGAAAACGCACTGGTCATAATAAACATCCACTCCCAACAACACAAGAGAAGACTCTATACATGGACATCACCAGATGGTCAACACCGAAATCAGATTGATTATATTCTTTGCAGCCAAAGATGGAGAAGCTCTATACAGTCAGCAAAAACAAGACCAGGAGCTGACTGTGGCTCAGACCATGAACTCCTTATTGCCAAATTCAGACTTAAATTGAAGAAAGTAGGGAAAACCACTAGACCATTCAGGTATGACCTAAATCAAATCCCTTATGATTATACAGTGGAAGTGAGAAATAGATTTAAGGGACTAGATCTGATAGATAGAGTGCCTGATGAACTATGGAATGAGGTCCGTGACATTGTACAGGAGACAGGGATCAAGACCATGCCCATGGAAAAGAAATGCAAAAAAACAAAATGGCTGTCTGGGGAGGCTTTACAAACAGCTGTGAAAAGAAGAGACGCGAAAAGCAAAGGAAAAAAGGAAAGATATAAGCATCTGAATGCAGAGTTCCAAAGTATAGCAAGAAGAGATAAGAAAGCTCTCTTCAGCGATCAATGCAATGAAATACAGGAAAACAACAGAATGGGAAAGACTAGAGATCTCTTCAAGAAAATCAGAGATCCCAAAGGAACATTTCATGCAAAGATGGGCTCGATAAAGGACAGAAATGGTATGGACCTAACAGAAGCAGAAGATATTACGAAGAGATGGCAAGAATACACAGAAGAACTGTACAAAAAAGATCTTCACGACCCCGATAATCACAATGGTGTGATCACTCACCTAGAGCCAGACATCCTGGAATGTGAAGCCAAGTGGGCCTTAGAAAGCATCACTACGAACAAAGCTAGTGGAGGTGATGGAATTCCAGTTGAGCTATTCCAAATCCTGAAAGATGATGCTGTGAAAGTGCTGCACTCAATATGCCAGCACATTTGGAAAACTCAGCAGTGGCCAGAGGACTGGAAAAGGTCAGTTTTCATTTCAATCCCAAAGAAAGGCAATGCCAAAGAATGCTCAAACTACCGCACAATTGTACTCATCTCACACGCTAGTAAAGTAATGCTCAAAATTCTCCAAGCCAGGCTTCAGCAATATGTAAACCGTGAACTTCCTGATGTTCAAGCTGGTTTTAGAAAAGGCAGAGGAACCAGAGATCAAATTGCCAACATCCGCTGGATCATGGAAAAAGCAAGAGAGTTCCAGAAAAACATCTATTTCTGCTTTTTTGACTATGCCAAAGCCTTTGACTGTGTGGATCACAATAAACTGTAGAAAATTCTGAAAGAGATGGGAATACCAGACCACCTGATCTGCCTCTTGAGAAATTTGTATGCAGGTCAGGAAGCAACAGTTAGAACTGGACATGGAACAACAGACTGGTTCCAAATAGGAAAAGGAGTTCGTCAAGGCTGTATATTGTCACCCTGTTTATTTAACTTATATGCTGAATACATCATGAGAAATGCTGGACTGGAAGAAACACAAGCTGGAATCAAGATTGCCTGGAGAAATATCTATAACCTCATATATGCAGATGACACCACCCTTATGGCAGAAAGTGAAGAGGAACTCAAAAGCCTCTTCATGAAAGTGAAAGTGGAGAGTGAAAAAGTTGGCTTAAAGCTCAATATTCAGAAAATGAAGATCATGGCATCTGGTCCCATCACTTCATGGGAAATAGATGGGGAAACAGTGGAAACCTGTC
>NW_011495070.1:5430833-5436222 GCF_000754665.1 Bison bison bison | reverse complement strand
GTGAAGAAGGCTGAGTGCCGAAGAATTGATGCTTTTGAACTGTGGTGTTGGAGAAGACTCTTGAGAGTCCCTTGGACTGCAAGGAGATCCAACCAGTCCATTCTGAAGGAGATCAGCCTTGGGATT
Source organism: Bison bison bison (assembly GCF_000754665.1). NCBI lineage: Eukaryota > Metazoa > Chordata > Mammalia > Artiodactyla > Bovidae > Bison > Bison bison. The sequence goes on along the minus strand of NW_011495070.1, from coordinate 5,436,096 downwards.
TCTTTGGAAGGAATGATGCTAAAGCTGAAACTCCAGTACTTTGGCCACCTCATGCGAAGAGTTGACTCATTGGAAAAGACTCTGATGCTGGAGGGATTGGGGGCAAGAGGAGAAGGGGACGACAGAGGATGAGATGGCTGGATGGCATCACTGACTCGATGGACGTGAGTCTGAGTGAACTCCGGGAGTTGGTGATGGACAGGGAGGCCTGGCATGCTGTGATTCATGGGATCGCAAAGAGTTGGACACGACTGAGCGACTGATCTGATCTGATCTGATCTGATGTACTATTTAGTATTCCTTCAGAAAGTTTAAGTTCTATGGTTTACATGCTTTCCTGGGATTGTGATGTTGAAACAAATACTGTATTTTGAGCTGCCTTTATCAAGAATTCCTAGCATATAGTTATACCATCATAGGGAATATACTTCTCCTTAACTAGCCCTGCAGGTATTGACAGAGGAATACACACACACACACACACACACATATATATATAATATGTATTTATATATAGTATATATAGTAATGGCTGTGTCTGAAACTACAGAATTTTCTTTATTCTATTACTTCTGTTGTTAAATTTGAGGAGTCTCTGACCTCCTGCTGAAGTCAGATTAAACTCCACTTACCATCTCCTAAACGGCAGAGCAACTGTTTCTGCTCCCAGGGCAGTTTGTACTAGATCACAGAGGCACATTTCATATATAATACTTAGGATGAAGTAATTGTAGTATAAGATTCTATTTGTTTGAAAGTCAGAAATAGTGTTAAAATATTCATTCCAGCTATATATATGGTCTTAAAGATCTAAAAACAAAAATTTTTTTTGAAAAAGAATACAGCAATCCATTACTGGTTAGATATGTGTTATGCAAAGCAGCTGTTTTCCTACAGAACATTTCATTTCTACCAATGCTATCTTCTTAACTCAGCTCATCTGTGGAATTTTGCAGTGCCTGAATTCTTGCTTTATTTCATCAGTATTTCACAGATTCTTTGTTAAATTTAACAATCTGAAAATAAAGCTTTACAAGATTCAAGTTTTATGGTTGCTGAGTCTTTTCATTGGGATAACTAATCAATTATTTAACTTAACAGAAGCTATAATGGTAAAGTTATGTACTGTAATTTAAATGATCAAAGAAAAGGAAAAATTAGAAGCTCAAAGTTCAACTAAGCTTTGGTGAGTTTCCCTTTAAAGCAGCATTTATTACTCTTATTGATAAATAATGAGCTCCACATGTAAATGCTATATAATCCATTTCCATGCCTCACTTGATTCAAGTGCTCAACTCTCTAATTAGGCATCTGTTAAACAATGCAACTTTGTTTTCCTGCACATAATATCGGTCTCTACTAATGTAGCCTGAATAACAAATTCTTTCTCAAGAGATTAATTTAATGCCTAAAGTGTCAGGAGGAAAGGTTCAGCATTTACATTATATTAATTGTTAGCATATGAATATGACATTGTTATTACATAAAGCTGCATATTTTAAAATACATTAATAATGGAAACCAAAACCCAACAATTTTGAACACAGGAAATACTGCATTAGTAGCATCAATGAGATATCATGAATCTCTATATGATTACCATGACTATTTTATATGCTATTATTTTAAAGTAGACTTTTTTTCTTTGCTTTGTCTATAAATATGAGTATACATATAGCCAGTATTCTTATCTGTATTCTAAGAGGATACTTTCTTCATTATAAAATGCACACTATTTAAAAATGTCTGTTACTTGGTCATTAGTTTCATAAACAGAATGTTGTTTAAGAAAAGCCACCAAAGGAAAAGGGAAGAGTTCTGAGCCATGTGGAGCTCTCAGCTGTCAAAGTGGTCATTTAGGACAACAAGCCAAACTAAAGGTAGCAGACAAGCCTGTTGACTCGCTGTAATAGCACTTCAAGAGGCAAAAAGAGATGCCAGTTTCCCAGGGCTCCATGTCTTCACACAGAACAGCAAGGCAAGGGTTCAGTGACATGTGCTGCAGACTGACAGGAGGCATCATCTAACTGACTGTGACCCCCAAACACACAGCCCCTGTCTTTTTATCCACCTGAGGGGCTCGAGGAGGGAAGGGGGTGACCTAAGTGTGAGCCAGTGAAGTAATGTGTCTTACTCAAGGTTTCCCACAATGGCAGAGACACCTAAATAGTTCCTTGGACCACTCGCCCCAATAAAGAGGACTCTGAGCAGCAGCACCTAGGCCAAGAAGCATATGTCTGAACATGGCTGGACTTGAGGAACCTCTTGTCCATCACGTGACTCTTTTCGGAAAATTCTAACATGCAGGCTGCACAACAAATCTAGTGAGGAGAGAGCAGCTTCCCCCATAAGGCTGGCAAAACAAAGTCCGTGTGACTGCCTATAGTCGGGCCTGAAAGGTCACTCGGGGTACTCTGGCCTGGAGTCAGACTCCTCAAACCACCGTTGTCAGATTCAACAAATACACTCCATACTTCTGAAGACCTGTAGCCTTCACAAAGTGCAGAGTGCAAATTGTTTTTGCCATTTTTAACCATTAAAATTAAAGTTCAATTCTTCATTCAAATTTTCTACTTGTATAAGAAAAGAATGACATACTTTATATTGTTGAGTTTGGTATAAGCATATTAAAGTGTAAAGTATATTATTAACTAATAGTTTCATAGAATGAACTGACCTCAGATGCTATGGCATGTGGCATTTACAATGTGGATGAAATACTATCTTAGCCTCTGAATGACTGCTTTCTTAGGTTGGAATTTATCACAGCAATGGCCCAGCTCCTCTAAAAGAAAAAAAATCAGTATTTTTTTTTTTTAAGATGCATCATTGTGAAGCAAAAAATATCAGCTACAATGATGCAGTTATATTACAGCAATAATGAGGAAAGCAGAATTACTGTTGAGCTGGAAGTCTTTGAAAGTAATAGTTAAATAGTTATTCATTACAGTGAACAGTACATGAGATGTAATAAACATGAAAATTTTACTGAAGTAATTTTCTCTTCATTATGGAAACATTTCTGACAATATTGAAAAGCAATGCAAAGGAAAAAAAAATCCTGTTTAGCTTTAAAGAATTGTTTGAAAAAGTAATGGATAGAGAAGTTCTACTAGGCAGAAATCTAAACAATTATTTACCTACCAAGAAATCCCAGCATTTAATTAAATAGGATAACAACCCAAACCAAAGGTAACATACAAGCAAAGAGAAATGTTTGGGTTATATAGAATAGTGGGGACAAATCAAAAGCATAAAAATGAGTGTAGTTAATTTTTGGATGATGGAACCTGGGTCTCCTGCATTGCAGGGAGATTCTTTACTATTTGAGCTACCAGGGAAGCCCAAATACTGTAGTGGTTAGCCATTCCCTTCTCCATAGAGTCTGCCTGACCCAGGGATTGAACCCAGGTCTCTTGCATTGCAGTCGCAGTGAGATTCTTTACTGTCTTAGCCACTAGGAAAACACTTCACATATACGTGTATGTATATACTCCACACATACACATGAGCCCTAGTCCTTGAAAACATTTTATGTTTTAATTAGTTATGTCAGAGTCTCCTCTGACTTATCCAGAGATATAAATATAAAAGTACTAGCAAATTACTGAAAGTAAGTACTATAAAAATATACACATGCAAAACATGCCATGAAAGGATATATACACTGTTTTATAGTTCCCTTTGTAAACCCACATGACGTGGGGTGATGATATACACCCTATAAATTTGGTTTGTTTAATTCCCAGCTATCACTGGTTTGCCATCCGGCTTCTCACTTGACATAGACATTGACTTACAACAATCCTGACAGTTAAACTCACTGAACTAATAGGTACTTTGCAAGTAGCACAAGAATAATAAATACAAACGACTTGGGAATTACATAGAAATGTTTAGAGTGAATCTTAGAATAATAACATGGTTGACAGAGAACTGAGTTGCAAAAACAATGTATTTTTCCTGATTAAAACTGAAAAATCGAATTTACTACATACAAAACAATATAAACAGGATTGGAGTATCCTTGGACTGTCACAGGCTACATTTCTTTATATTTTTCTATTCAAAGTAATTTGGTGGTGCTATGTAAAATTTTCAGTGTTAGTATCTTTAAGTAAATTCCTTCACACTTTATTTATGAAATTATTTTATTACGGTTGCATGATTTCAACAAAAGTCAATATTTTAAAATTTTATTTTTTCAAATATATTTGCCTACATGATATTTTGAATAACAGCAAACACATTCATAAGATTGGATATGTCCTTATTCAGCAGAACTAAATACATATTGTCTTATCAAATGTAGTACAGATTCTCAAAAACAAAGACTCCAATTATAGCAAACCAAATCATATTCTTGTCTGTATTCCTGTTTCTGTTGCACTTAAACACTAACCATGTTAAAAGGAAACCGGCAGGGCTGTAACAATTTTTGTTGTTCTGCTAGCACATTTTTGATTTCCTAAACAGGTAAGTAGCATAGTGAATTACATGGATCCTCTTAATGCCAAGTCAAAGACAATTGCTTTTCAGTACCAAATTATCTTCTATATCTGAATTGAAAACTCAATATAAGCAAGCATAGCATTCTAAAAAAGATTGATAAAGCAAAATTCAATTAGTTAGATTTATCTCAGCTCCTTCTTCCTTGCGGCTAGGTCTTTAAAAACTTCATAACTTGTGAAACTTAAAACTTTTGCAGAGTAGTCATAATGTTACAGACTACTGTAAAATAAGAATACTGAGACAAGGTCAGGATTTTGATATAAAACTGAAACTATAAACCTTCTGGTACTTTTATTTTACAAAATAGCTGGACTAATTTAGCTATTTTACTGAGAATATTTTCATTTCTATTTCATCTAGCTTATGTCCTATAAGCATAATGGCAAGTCATGTGGTGGGGTAAATAAATGCCTGCTTACAAGGGTAGAAAAATAGGATTTAATAGTCAAATGATGATACTATCACATCTTCCTGTCTTTTTTATTCCTGGAGATTTTTACCTTGACCTGGAAGTGTATACAACTACAGCTTGCTTTCCAACTATGTATTCCTTCAGTATACCTCTGAACAATCTTCATACATAACCTTAACATAAAATTCCAGGCTTGAAAACCTATGTAGAGTGATTGTGACTTTGGTAATATGGTGAAATAGATAATGTGGCTTCAATCTCTGACCCCAGCTGACAAAAATTAACCCTGCTACAAATGTGGGATAAAATTTAAGAGGCATTCTCACTGTAAGAAAGGGA
>NW_011495070.1:5405479-5430733 GCF_000754665.1 Bison bison bison | reverse complement strand
AATGCCTGCTTACAAGGGTAGAAAAATAGGATTTAATAGTCAAATGATGATACTATCACATCTTCCTGTCTTTTTTATTCCTGGAGATTTTTACCTTGACCTGGAAGTGTATACAACTACAGCTTGCTTTTCAACTATGTATTCCTTCAGTATACCTCTGAACAATCTTCATACATAATCTTAACATAAAATTCCAGGCATCGCAGCACTGTTTACAATAGCCAGGACATGGAAGCAACCTAGATGCCCATCAGCAGATGAATGGATAAGAATGCTGTGGTACATATACACAATGGAGTATTACTCAGCCATTGAAAAGAATACATTTGAATCAATTCTAATGAGGTGAATGAAACTGGAGCCTATTATACAGAGTGAAGTAAGCCAGAGAGAAAAACACCAATACAGTATACTAATGCATATATATGGAATTTAGAAAGATGGTAACAATAACCCTGTGTACGAGACAGCAAAAGAGACACTGATGTATAGAACAGGCTTATGGACTCTGTGGGAGAGGGAGAGGGTGGGAAGATTTGGGAGAATGGCATTGAAACATGCATAATATCATGTATGAAACAAGTCACCAGTCCAGGTTCGATACACGATACTGGATGCTTGGGGCTTGTGCACTGGGACGACCCAGAGGGATGGTATGGGGAGGGAGGAGGGAGGAGGGTTTAGGATGGGGAACAAAGGTATACCTGTGGCGGATTCATTTCAATATTTGGCAAAACTAATACAATATTGTAAAGTTTAAAAATAAAATAAAATTTAAAAAAAAAATTCCAGGCTTGAAAACCTATGTAGAGTGATTGTGACTTTGGTAATATGGTGAAATAGATAATGTGGCTTCAATCTCTGACCCCAGCTGACAAAAATTAACCCTGCTACAAATGTGGGATAAAATTTAAGAGGCATTCTCACTGTAAGAAAGGGAAATCCCCAAGCAAAGAACCAAAATAGAACTCCAAGGTGGATTATAGGAAAATCAGCTGGCAATGGGACTGCAGAGAGAGCTTGGTTACTGTTCTTGGTAACCTAAGCAAGGATTTAGTACTGAGACTCCCACATAAAGCTGAGACACTCAGAGCCTCCATTCCTGTGAAGAAGGTGCACAAAGTCTGCCTAATTACACATGGGGATGATGAAGAAAATAGTGTGTCTACCTGGATGCTGACCTGAAACAGTGGATCTTTATCTACCGGGCTTTTGGTTCACGTGTGCTCAGTCACTTCAGTCATGGCCAACTCTTTGTGACCCCATGAACTGTAGCCCACTAGGCTTCCCTGTCCATAGGATTCTCCAGGCAAGAATACTGGGGTAGTTTGCCATTTCCTCCTCCAAGGGATCTGCCTGATCCAGGGATCAAACCCAAGTCTTCTGCACTGGAGGTAGAGTCTTTACTGCTGAGCCACTGGGGAAGCCCTTTGGTTCAGTGTATAGTAACCAAATGGTTCTGGAAACCCTACAGTTAGAAACCTACATAAGGAAATAAGTGTTGACCCAGAAGATGGCTGTAGGCTTGGAGTTCTAGGCAAAAGCAAGTACAAAATGTCTTTGATCCTACAGGTTCCTTATAAATAAAAGCCCAGAAGTCAAGCTCACAATCCAACAACAACAACAAAACAGTCAAACAAAAATCTTTCATATAAGAGAAGTACAGCCATGCCAAGCCAGTTGAATAGAACCTCAGAAATTTAGGTAATAAAGCAAACTGGTAGATATTATGAAGATATGCTTCAAATTAAAAACACAATATAAAATCAAGTTATAAGAATAAGAGACAGACTTTTATAATAGGAATATTTGAAAAGAATTAAATATAAGTTTCAGAAATTAAAAATTGTCATTTAAACATTTAACACATTAAGCAATTGATTAGAAACAGGTGAACGGAAATTAGTAACCTGGAAGCTAGATGATAACTAATACCAATTGAGTGCTTCCCAAGCCTACAAATGCTAAAGAAGCACTTGCTAGACTATGATTTTTTGTTGTTTGTTATTAATTTTATTGTTATTTTTGTAAGTATACTCAGTACATTCTTGCTGGCTGGAATTTGGTAGTGACAAGCAGATTGGCTCTGTGAGCTGTGCTCTCAACCACTCCGCTGTACTGCCCTTGAGGAAAATGTCTAGAATTTGGCATAGAGTCATAACTATGAAAAGGATTAAAAGATGTGGAGAATGAAATTTAAAAGTCTAATATGTGACTCTCATCACTCTTCCCTGACACTCTTGTGAGACACACACACTCCTGAATTTCTGGCTTCTTACTGCCTACTGCATGTTACTGCCTTATGCTGGCTTCTGCTCATGGCTCTGTCTCTGAGCTCAGCAGTGCAATACCCAGGGCTCAGTCTGCAGACTTTTTTCTTCCCTGGATTACTCACATGATGATCTCGTACAGTCTCAGCTATAAACATCTCCAGGCTGTTAATTCCCAATTTCTATCTATGTATACATATAAGATGTACACAACCGACTGAGCAGTACCCCAAATTAACATGTCCAGAACAGATATGATTTCCCACCCCACCCCCAGTCTAGCTCTAAAAGTGTTTCTCGTCGTAGTTCTTTCCATTTCTTTAAGTCATTTCTTCTCTTTCTCTAATAGTTAAGATTTCCCTAGTGGCTGTTACAGTAAAGAGTTTGCCAGGAACACAGGAGATGTGGTTTCAATCACTGGGTTGGAAAGATTTCTGGAGAAAGGAATGACGACTCACTCCAATATTCTTGCCTGGAGAATTCCATGGACAGTGGAGCCTGTTGGGCTATACAGTCCATGGGATTGCAAAAGAGTCAGACTCTACTGAGTGACTAACACTAACCCATCAAAACACCCTCTTGTCCTAAGGGTTAAACACCGCTTACTACCTACACCATTAACCTACATGATTCTCCTGGATAACTGAAACAGTCTCCTCACTGATCCCCTTCAGTCGATTCTGAAATATTGAAGCCTGTATGATCCTATTTAAATGTCAGTCAAATGATGTAGCATGTCTGCTCAAAGTTCTCTAATGGCTTCCTAATTGACTCCGGGAAGTAAAAGTGTGTAAGGTGGTAAATATCAGGCTGCCATCAACAGTGTTTCCACTCTTCTTCTTTTTCACTGCGCTGCAGTCACACAGGTCTCTGTTAATAATCTAAGCAAGCTCCTACCTCAGCCTGTTTGCACAGGTTCTCTCTCTGCATGGAACATTCTCCCCATGGATGCCCACACAGCATTTTGCTTTACCTCCTTTTTCATTCTGTTCGCCCAACTATTACCTTTCCACACCACTGTAAACGACTTATCATTTTCTCTACCTGCTTTATGTTTCTTTTTTTAAATTTTATTTTTAAACTTTACAATATTGTATTAGTTTTGCCAAATATCGAAATGAATCCGCCACAGGTATACATGTGTTCCCCATCCTGAACCCTCCTCCCTCCTCCCTCCCCATACCATCCCTCTGGGTCGTCCCAGTGCACAAGCCCCAAGCATCCAGTATCGTGCATTGAACCTGGACTGGCAACTCGTTTCATACACAATATTATACATGTTTCAATGCCATTCTCCCAAATCTTCCCACCCTCTCCCTCTCCCACAGAGTCCATAAGACTGATCTATACATCAGTGTCTCTTTTGCTGTCTCGTACACAGGGTTATTGTTACCATCTTTCTAAATTCCATATATATGCGTTAGTATACTGTATTGGTGTTTTTCTTTCTGGCTTACTTCACTCTGTATAATAGGCTCCAGTTTCATCCACCTCATTAGAACTGATTCAAATGTTCCTTTATTTAAAAATTTTCTCCTTAGTACTCACTGCTGTACATAAAACAAAAAACCATGGTTTTGCAAATTGAAAAAAAAATGATGTGTTTTTTTATTTTGTCTCGGTCTCCTGGAAGGTAAACTCCATCTGTCACTGTTGAGTCGCCAACACCTCGAAGAAGAAGAGGTCCTGAAGATCTTGAAGCCACGACGAGGCTGCGTGAGCAGGTAGTTTGCACTCCCAGTGCATGTACCTACCCCTGTTTTATTGCCTGGTCTTTCTCAAACCTTATCAATGGCTTCGTGGAAAGTTCCCATGACTGGGTAATGAAGAAAATGATCATACCTGTCCTCTAGATGGTGATATGTGATATGATATCACCAAACTAAATTGGAAGTCTGTAGCATTAAAATCTTCATTAAATGGTTAGTGGGAAGAGAAATCTTTGCAGTGGGTAGAATTTGGGCCAGTGCACCTGACTGTCCACTCTGTCTGTACTGATCTGTACTTATTTATGGATCACAAATGGTGGTTGAGTGGTGAGGAACTTATATGAAATGTTTAGTGAATTAGAATAAAGGGCTACAAGCCCGTGAAACCTCTGAGGTCTTCCGGTCTATCAGATTCTTCCCTCCAATAGGCAGTCCTGGCTAAAATTTGTGTGCAATTCTGGGAGGACCTAGGACGGAATTGGGAACCTGCTTCCAACCATGTTGATTCTTCTATTATAATCCTTTGCATGGCTTCTGCTAGTTCAATAATAACAACAACAATCTTGAACCCCCTGAAGGTTTCCTTCTCATAGCCTTTGTAATCTAGTTGGCCCCCAGAGACATGGCATTGCTTGTTTTATGTGCTGTATGTTGGAAGTATTTCAGAACTAAAATTTAGGTATTTATAAACAGAAAACCTGTTTTCAAAAGTGGTATAGTGGTCCAATGTAAGTAGTTTCTAGACAAAATAGTTGAGAGTTTTTTCACTCTACTTTATATTTTCTAAATCTTCAAGACCTCCAGCATCTTTTACTTTAATGTTTTTTAATTAACCACAACCCCATTATGGCATCTTATCCAGATTTTCCCACCCTTCTATGACTTTTCTTTTTATAACTCTTATTCCTGATACCTAACATGTATAACATATGTGGCTCTTACTCCCTAATATTTAACATTTCCTCAAGTTTTCACAATTACATCCTCATGAATATATAGAAGATTCCTATTCCCTTTAATCCTAGGGATTACAAAAGAGAATGCTGTTGATTCTAATATATTAGTTCTCTGTCAAATTCTTTTTTATAAAATGAGGAACTTCTTTTTACCAGAAAGATTAACTTTGGTCAACGGAAAGCCAAAAGTAATTACAATTTTTGTCTTTCCTCTTTTCCTTTTCCCCTCTCTTCCAACTCCTTCCTGCCTCACAATTCTATCTTCCTATTTTTTTTTAATCATAAGGAAACGTTTCTCTCACTTTGAAAGATTTTTATAAAGTTAGCAATTAATTATATTACTTAGTTTTTTGTATACAACATGATTATGTCTTGCTTAGACATTCAGAGCCTCTGATTTTTCATAGTCTTATTTCTTCTTTTTATACTAACTGTGGAGGATTATGACTAAATTGTTGCTCAACAGTATTAAATTTCAAGACAACAAGCATAGACAGATCATAAAATTTTTAAACTTAGCTTATTTGAATATTAAAATTTAAATAAAACCATAAGTAAAAGGCAAGATAATTTTGATATTTAAAATATGGCAAGTTAATAAGATTCAACCAAAAATGAGAGCTGCATGTTGACAGTTCCTTGTTGAAATATAAGTATTTGTGTTCCAATTTCAACTGTGGATTTTTTTAAAGTAACATTTTTATATTTTTAAAGTTTGTATTATCTAAATAAATAGGGAAATTTTAATCTATTAGCCATATTTCTCCAGGATTTTACTGTTTCAGGTATCCTTGCAACTCCATATGTTAAACAGGACTTCACTTCTAAAGTATTTCAAACCACAGAAAGAGAGTATTCTATTATGTAAATTAATTTCATTTTTTCTTTCTTGGAAGAGCAGAATATATTTCTGCAATTGAAATACTCATTCTAACTTTTTAAAAAATGTCCTAATTTAAAAATAAGCTAAATATAGAAAGGTGTTGAACCTCACTTTCCAACTAGATATTTGAGATGTTTTGAAAGATAAGAACTGGTTGGTTATAAATACTCATATGGTTAGACCTAGTATACCAAAAGATAATTATGAAGAATAACTTATGATGAAAAATGGCCATTCCAATGATTTTACTGCTATTTTTAGATGACATGTAAAACTTAGTTGTGCAGCCAATTAGGTGCTATCTCTCTGTTCCTAGTCCCTCCATTTGTGATAACTATCTGTATTTTAATAATCAAAGTTCAAGATGGGTTCTGGTTCAAGATGGTGACATAGCAGAATTCTGGACTCTCCTCCTGCCATGAACACACCGAATCTGTAAGTATGTAACAGTTTCCTCAGAAAAAACTTAAAAACTGGCTGAGCAACTCCTATACTTCAGGCAAATGAAACAAACAAAAAAAAACCCACACTGAAGTGGGTTACAGAAGCTGGAACACAATCTCACCATGAATTCCCCACCCCAGGTGCTGAGATCTACAATCAAGAGGGCACTTAAAACCTGGAGGTTCTCCTTAAGGAATAAAGGGTTTGAACCACACAGTGGGTGCTCCAAATTTTAAGACCTGCACATAAAAGATAAGATTCCAAACCATCTGGCTTTGAAATCAATGAGACTCATATCCATGAAAGCAACAGTGCCATACTGAAGCGAGAAATGCTTCGTAAAGGGCTCATGTACAAACTCACCCATCTCAGGGCTCAGTGCAGAGGCAGTCAATCTAGAGATGTCCAGATTAGGTGAAAGAGGTTCATTTGCTAATCCTAAAGTTTCAGACTGAGAAGCAGGAATCTAATTTAGTGCATATCTAGGGACCTGCTACCTGGCAGGCACGGTCTTTCACTCTCCCTCTGTCTCATTCCAGCCAGGGGGCACCATCTAGCCCCTCTCCTCCTCAACAGTGGGTGCCATTTATATGCTTTACCTCTGCCTTGCTCCAGCCAGTGGATTCCACCTTCTTTTTTCTTCACTTTCCTCCCTGTGGGTGTTATCTATACACTCTTCCTGTGCCTTGCTCCACCCAGGGATTGCCATGGCCAGGGACTGTCTTTGCCACACTCTTAGCACCATTATCACCTAGATGGGAGCTTTTACATGTATCTGGTTCTTATATCAGGTGTGCCAGTTTTTAGGGTTGCCACTCAGAGGCCAGGGTGGCTAGTGATCCTAGGTCCCATGATAGTGGAGCAATCAGAGGGACAATTCTTGGCAGACTGTCTGCCAGAGCACTGCATAGAGAGCAAAGAAACATACCCTCTGTCTTTCTGTGAAAGGAGTCTATTTGCTTGTGCAGAAACATTGATATGAGGGGCAGCCTTCTAGTTTGGCACATCTAGAGCCCTATGGTGGCACTCTCAGGTAAAGGAGGTTGTTGGGCGAAATCTCAGTACTCTGCCTCTGCCTCACTCCAGATCACTGGTATCATCCAGAAAGAAAAGGATATCCCTTTCTCTGACACCCCAGTTACTGTCTGTGGCTAGAGGACATCTGTATATCACCTGGCTCTGGTGGCCAGTGGGTCTTATGTTCGTGGTTCCAACTGGACCATAACCAATGGAGAAAGAAAAATTCAAAGGGTTACTATTCACATGGCACAGAAAAAGGCAACAGAGCCGTGAGTTAGGCACTCTTAGCTTACCATCACAGTTATAGTCTGAGGGACAGATTCTAATTGAACATACATGTAAGGGCCAACTCTAATCCTCTCCAGGGACCTTGAAGATAGTTCCAGAGCAGCTATACCTCCCAGAGGGGAGCTCTTACAGTGTCTGATGCACTGGTTTCTGTGGCTGCCAACCAAGGGATGCCATGCAATCATCTGTCTCTGGTGGCCAGGGGAGCTTGTGTCCTGGGTTCCATGGGACTATAATAATCAGAGAGACAGTTCTTGACAGGCTCCATTCTCTGTGACACTGTACAAACAGCAGACTGAAACACACCCAAAGTCTTTCTGTGCTTATTTGGAGTTTCAGCCTGAGACACAGGCTTCAGGTGTGGGACACATCTAGTGATCTATGGAGCTACTATCAGTAACATAGAATAGTGGATGTTATCTTTGCACTTTCCTTCTACTCTGCTACAGCTCACAGGTATCTCCTGGGAAGGAACTTATATACATACCTGGAGCCCCCATTTTCATTACTACTACTAACCAGGCAGCACCCTGAACTGCATGGCTCTGGTAGTGATACCTATACTTGCAGTCCCTTAGGTCTGCATACCTTAATAGTGGCTGCCTGGCTGCCAATCAGCCTGAATCTAGGTGCTTAATGAGATGCTCCCCTCTGGGACAATGACAAGTCTTGCACAATTTCAACTACTAGAAGTCATTAAAGATAAAATAGACTGCATTAGTAATCATACAAGTTTGAGAGAAAAAAGTGAGGGCATGATAGAACAATAAGATTCATCTCCTACACAAAGCCACTCTTTCAAGACTGGGAAAGGCAGCTATTTTATCTAATGCATGAAGACCAATTTAGAAAATCAAAAAGAAATGAATGAAACAGAGATAAGTTAATACCCCCATAAAAGAGTTCAACAGAACAGTCAACTAATTAACGGTCAACTAACGGTTCAACTAACTCTAGAAAAGAACAGATGACCACAGTGAGATCATCAGCAGAGAGACAGAAAACATAAGAAAATACCATATAGACATCATAGAACTGAAGAATATAATAAATAAACTGAAAAATATACTAGAGGGGTTCAATAGCACACCAGACAAAGCAGAAATAAGGATCAATGAATTTAAAGACAGGACACCAGAATTCACTTCAAGCAGCTAAAATGAAAAAAAGAAGAATGAAAAAACACAGATAGATTAGGGAAATTGTGTAACAATATCAGATGGATTAATATTCACATTAAAAGGGTGAATATTCACAGGAAAAGACAGAAAGAAAGTGGCAGAAAAATTATTTCAAGACATAATAGCTGGCAACTTCCCTAACATGGGGAGGGAAACAAACATTCAGATCCAGGAAGGAGAGAGAGATCCAAATAAAGTTAACTCAAGAATCCACATGAAGACATATTAGAAGTAAAATGTCAAACTTAGGAGGATAATTTAAAAGTAGCAAAAGAAAAGACAACCTGCTATATACAAAGGAACACCCATAAGATTATAAATTTAGTTTTCAGCAGGAATTTTGTGGGCCAGAGGTATGGCACAATAAATTCTAAGTGTTGGAAGAAAAAATATTCCAACCAAGAGTACTATACCTGGCAAAGTTGTCATTCAGAATTAAAAATATCACTAGTAAAGGTAACAGATTAATCATGTATAAAGCTAGAATGAATGTGAAAAAGGTAAAGTAATAAAAAATAACTTACAATAATATGTTAAGGGATTATACATGACAAAATATGTAAATTGTGACATCACAAACATAAAATATAGGTGGGAGAAGGAGGCTCAGAATGTGTTCAAACTTAAGGTATCAAGTTAAAATTGACTGTTATAAATACACATATTATTGGAAAGTCTCATGGTAACCATAAAGTAAAAACCTGTAGCAGATACTCACAGATAAAGAAGAGGGAATCTAAGCATACCCAAAGAGAAAGTCATCAAACCACAAAGGAAGTGATCAAGAGAGGGGACAGAGAGGAACTAAAAAACAGCCAGAAAGCAATGAACAAAAAGGCCAAAAATACACATCTATAAATAATGACTTCTAATGTTAATGGACTAAGCTCTCCAGTTAAAATATGTAGAATGACTGACTGGGCAAGAAAATTAGACTGACCTATATGCTGCCTACAAGGGACTCACTTCAGATGTAAAGGCATGCACAAACTAAAAGTAGAGGGACAGAAAGATATTATACGCAAATACAAGCCCAAAGGTAGTTGGGGTAGCTATACTATTATCAGACAAAATAACAGTAAGACAAAGACTTTAATAAGAAACAAAGAAAGTAATGACATAATGATGAAGGGGTCATTACATCCTACAAGAGGATGTAATGTTTGTAAATATTTATGCATCCAACTTAGGAGCACCTAAATATATAAAGCAAATATTGACAGATGTCGTGGCTCAAATGGTAAAGAATCTGCCTACAATGCAGGGGACCTGGATTCAATTCCTGGGTCAGGAAGATAGCCTGAAGAAGGGAAGGACTACCCACTCCAGTATTATTGCCTGGGGAATTCCATGGACAGAGGAGTATGGTGGGCTCACAGTCCACAGGATTGCAGAGTCAGACACAACTGAGTGACTTTCATTTTCATTTTTTCACTTCAAAAGGGGAAACACACATCAATATAATAATAATAGGGGGCTATGCTACCTGACTTCCATCTGTGGATGGATCATTGAGATAGAGTAACAATAAGGAAACATCAGCTTTAAATGACACATTAGAACAGATGCATTTAACAATATGTAATAACATTCCATCTAAAAGCAATGGAATACACATTCTTCTCAAGTGCTTATGGAAAGTCCCCCACAATATATCATATAAGGCAATAAAACAAATCTTAACAAATTTAAGAAGATTGAAATCTTATAAAAAAATCACTTAGAAAATCCCAGAAAATTACAAAAAAAAAAAAAGAAATCAATGAGGTGATATTACACTTAATACCACAGAAATACAAAGGATCAAAAAAGACTACTATGAATGATTATATACCAACAAAATGGGAAATCTAAAATAAATGGATAAATCCCTAGAAACATAAAACCTATCAACTGAAACATGAAGAAACAAAATCTGAACAGAAAGTTCACTATGCATGTTGAATCAGAACCAAAAACCTCCCAATAAACAAAGTCAGGGCGAGACTGCATCACTTGTAAATTTTACCAAACATTCTAATAAGATTTAATACCTATACTTCTCAAATTCTTGCAGAAATAGAAAAGGAGGAAACCCTTCCAAACTTTTAAAAGGCCAGCATTATCATAATGCCAAGTCAGACAAGAATGCCAACAAGAAAAAAAAAAAAATACAGGCCAGTATCCCTGATGAATGCACATGCAAGAATCCCGGACAACAATTAGTGAAGCAAATTCAGTAATACATTAAACGGATTGTTCGCCATGATCAAATGGGATTCATTCCAGGAATGCAAGGGTGGTTCAACAAAGGCAAACCAATCAATGTGATACACTACATTAACAGAATGAAGGATACAATTATACAATCATCTTAATAGATGAGAAAAAGCACTTGACAAAATTCAACACTGATTTTATGATAAATCTATGAACAAAGTATAGAGGAAATGTACCACAATAAAATATAGGTCATTAATGACAAGATTACAGTTAATATCATACCCAACAATAAAAAGTTAAAAGCTTTTCCTCTGAGATCAAGAATAAGTGCCTACTCTTGCCACTTGTCTTCAACATCATATTGGAATGCAAAACTAGATAAATTAGGCAAGAAAAAGAAATAAAGGGCATCCAAATTGGAAAGGAAGAAGCAACATAGTCTCTATCTACTGGTGACATATTACTATAGCAAATAGTAAAGACTCCACTGAAACTGTCAGAACTAATACACAAAGTCAGTAAACTTGCAAGATTCAAAACTACACAAAAGTGATTGCATTACTCTATACTAATAAGTTATTATCAGAATGTGAAATTAAGAAAACAATGCCATACTTACCTGGCAGGGGCGACACCATGGTCATGAAGGTGGTTACCCCAGGGCAAGGCTCATCTATTGCACTCCAGATATGCTGGCCCCTGCGATTTCTCCAAGTGTGGGAAACTGGACTGCATAATTTGTTGTAGTGGGGGGACTGCATTGGTGTTTTCCTGTGAAGGAAAAAAAAAAGAAAAGTATCCTGTTACAATTGTGTCAAAAAGAGTAAAATACTCAGAATAGTTAACCAAGGAAGTGAAAGATTTCTACACTGACAACTATAAGATATTGATAAAGGAAAATTGAAGAATACACAAATAAATGGAAAGATATTCCAGGTTTATGGATGAGAAAAATTAATATATTAAATTGTCCATACCATTCAAAGCAACCTACAGGTTCAATGCAATTTCTATCAAAATTCCAATGGCATTTTTCACAGAAACAGAATAAACAATCCTAAAATTTATAGAGAATCACAAGAGATTGCAAAAAGCCGAAGCAATCCTGAGGGGTGGAGGCGGGGTGGGGGAAACAAAGCCAGAAGCATTATACTCCCTGATTTCAAACTACATAACAAAGTTATAATAATCAGAACAATCACATTCCCATCAAATTTTAAAATTCATTTTTATTTTTTCCCAATCTGATAAGCAAAAAGTTCTCAATATATCTTAATTTGCATTTACAAATAACTAAAAAAATAAAATAGCTAGTAAAATTTAGGGGAAAAAAGTATACTACTGGCTTCAAAACAGATATATATACATATATACATATATACATATATATATCCCAACACAATGTAGTAGAGCCCAGAAGTAAATTAAGTGCCTATATATGCATGGGTTTATTAAAAATTTGCTAAGTCATGTCCGACTCTTTGCAACCCCATGGACTGTAGCCCACCAGGCTCCTCTGTTTGAAATTTTCTAGCAAGAATAGTGGAGTGTGTTGCCATTTCCTTCTCTAGGAACCAAGAATACACAATGGGGAAAGAATAATCTCATCAAAAAATGGTGACAGGAAAACTGGATAGTCACATGCAAAAGAATGAATCTAGACTACTCTCTTACACCATACACAACAATTAAATCTGAACGGATTAAAGAATTCAATGTAACACATGAAACCATAAAACCCTGTTGAAAACATGGACATTAAACCTCCTAGAGGGAATTCCCTGGTGGTCCAGTGGTTAGGACCCTGAACTCTCACTAGCAAGAGTCTGGGATGGATACCTGGTCAGGGAAATAAGATCTCACAAGCTATATGATGTGGCCAAATAAGTAAACAAACAAAAAAGTTCCTGGACATCAGTCTTGGGGGTGATTTATAGATTTGACATACAAAGCGAATGTAACAAAAGCAAAATAAACACAAGGAACTACATCAGGCTAAAACATTTTCACAACAAAGGAAACCATCAACAAAATGAATGGGAAAAATATTTGCAAATCATATATTTGATAAGACATAAATATCTGAAATATATAAAGAAATAATACAACTCAGTGGAAAAAAAAATCTAATAAGTGGGCAGAATATTTGAATACACATTTTTCCCAAGGAGACATAAATATTGCCAATTTTGCCAATGAAAAGATGCTCAACATCACTAATCACTGGTGAAATGCAAACCAGAAACACAATAAGAAATTACTTTACACCTGTTAGAAAAACTTATCAAAAAGACAAGAAATAACAAGCATCATCAAGGATGTGGAGGAAAGGGAACACCTGTGCACTGTTGGTGGGAATGCAAATTGGTACAGCCACTATGGAAAACATTATGGAGATTCCTCAAAAAATTTAAAATGGAACAGTCATACCACCAATTCCACCTTTGGGTATTTATTTAAAGAAAAGGAAACCACTAATGTGAAAAGATACCATTGCAGTATTATTTGCTAAAGCCAAGATATGACAAAACCTAAAGTGTTGAAGTTCATCGATGGATGAACAGATGGAGAAAAGGCGACCATAAAATATAGAGCCATAAAAAGGAAATCTCGCCATTTGCAACAACACGAATGGAACTTGAGGGTATTATGCTATGAGAAATAAGTCAAAGAAAGACAAATACTGTATGATCTCACTTATATAGTGGAATCTAAAAAACAGTATTAAAACAAAACTGAGATTACAGATACAGAGAAAAGACTGGTAGTTGCTGAACTGGCAGGGGGAGGAGGGGTGAGCAAGGCAGGTGAGCAGAATGGGTGAAGGGGGCCAAAGGTACACATTTCTTGTTATAAAATCAATAAGTTATGGAGACATAATGTATAGCATGGTAACTATCATTAATAATACTGCATTATGTGTTTGATAGTTGCTAAAAGTATAAATGTTAAGAGTTTTCATGACAAGAAAATTAATCAAGTAACTATATATGGTGGCAGATGTAAACTAGACTTATAGTAGTGATCATTTTGCAATGTATACAAATAGTCAATCATTACATTTTATACCTGAAATATAATGTTATATGTCCATTATACCTCAAAAAAAAAAAAAACACAACACAACAATCCATTGGTAACAATCAAAATGATACTAAGGTCTCACATTGGGGTCTCTTTACATACAGAAGATATGTCACTACCAAGATGCTCATGGCTCTCCTGGGACTGTGGGACCCCAACTTCCTCTACTCTTTGCTCTTTTGATATTAAGCTTCAGAAAAGGAAACGAGTTCTTCACTGCAACTTCATACACTTCTGATACAGACTTTGGTGACTTGGCCTTTTTGCACGTTTTTGAGACTTTCAGAATGTGATTATGGTTAGTAATCAAGTTGTGAAAGAAATATTAGAGCAATCCACACATTTGGTTTAAATGGTAGATATCACATAAGATGACAGTGACACCAGGCAAAGTGGCAAATCCAGGGTTGTGATGATAAAGAAAACTTTCCATCAATTTGGGGAGAAGACACAGATGCATGAAAACACTGAACAAAACAGCATATTGGGGTTCAATCTAATGGAAGTGAATAAATTTAAGTATTAAAAGTATTATTTATTAAATTACTTCACTCTGAGTTAGAGTAGAGATATACATAAACACTGGAGTTTTCATCTCTTTAAGGGGATTTCAGTTAAGTTCTATTAAGCAGAGGCTTAAATTTCTTTTCTATATAAAGGTCCCATGGAGATAAAATAAGACATGTCTCCCATCAAGGTTTCAGTTCAGTTCAGTTCAGTCGCTCAGTAGTGTCTGACTCCTTGTGACCCCATGGACTGCAGCACATCAGGATTCCCTCTCCATCACCACCTCCCAGTGCTTGCGCAAGCTCATGTCCATTGAGTCAGTGATGCCATCCAGCCATCTCATCTTCTGTCATCCCCTTCTCCTCCTGCCTTCAGTCTTTCCCAAAGAGTCAGCTCTTCACATCAGGTGGGCAAAGTATTGGAGCTTCACCTTCAGCATCAGTTCTTCCAATGAATATTCAGGACTCATTTCCTTTAGGATTGACTGGTTGAATCTCCATGCTGTCCAAGGAACTCTCAAAAGTCTTCTCCAATACCACAGTTCAAAAGCATCAATTCTTTGGCACTCAGTGTTCTTTATAGTCCAACTGTCACATCCATATGTGACTACTGAAAAAACCATAGCCTTGACTAGATGGACATTTGTTGGCAAAGTAATGTCTCTGCTTTTTAATATGGTATCTAAGTTGGTCATAGTTTTTCTTCCAAGGAGCAAGCATCTTTTAATTTCGTGGCTGCAGTCACCATCAGCACTGATTTTGGAGCCCCCCAAAATAAGGTCTCTCACTATTTTTTAATATTAAAAAAGTTTCCCCATCTATTTGCCATGAAGTGATGGAACCAGATGCCATGATCTTAGTTTTCTGAATGTTGAGTTTTAAGCCAACTTTTTCACTCCCCTCTTTCACTTTCATCAAGAGGCTCTTCAGTTCTTTGCTTTCTGCCATAAGGGTGGTGTCATCTGCATATCTGAGGTTATTGATATTTCTCCTGGCAATCTTTATTCCAGCTTGTGTTTCGTCCAGCCTGGCATTTCTCATGATGTACTCTGTATATAAGTTAAATAAGCAGGGTGACAATATGCAGCCTTGATGTACTCCTTTCTCGATTTGGAACCAGTCTGTTGTTCATGTCCAGTTCTAACTGACGCTTTTCGACCTGCATACAGATTTATCAAGAGGCAGGTCAGGTGATCTGGTATTCACATCTCTTTCAGAATTTTCCACAGTTTATTGTGATCCACACAGTCAAAGGCTTTGGTATAGTCAATAAAGCAGAAGTAGATGTTTTTCTGGAACTCTCTTGCTTTTTTGATGATTCAGTGGATATTGGCAACTTGATTTCTGGTTCCTCTGTCTTTTCCAAATCCAACTTGAACAACTGGAAGTTCACAGTTCACATCCTACTGAAGCCTAGCTTGGAGAATTTTGAGCATTATTTTGCTAGCATGTGAGATGAGTGCAATTGTGTGGTAGTTTGAACATTCTTTGGCATTGCCTTTCTTTGGGATTGGAATGAAAACTGACCTTTTCCAGTCTTGTGGCCATTGTTGAGTTTCCAAATGTGCTGGCATATTGAGCACAACACTTTCACAGCATCATCTTTTAGGATTTGAAATAGCTCAACCAGAACCCATCACCTCCACTAGCCTTATTGATGAAAGTGGTTATGCAGAGAAAAATTACATGCTGGGATATGGTACATTTTTTTTCACAGTTATGAAATTAGTAATCCAATGGCATTATCCAGGCTTATGAAAATAAGAATCACTCTTTCATGATATTTTCAGTTACTTTCAAAAACTAATTAACTTTAGGAAAATTTTGTGGCAAATTATTGATAACTTCTGATCAATGAAATATATTTTCTCCATAATGATATTCACCAAAATTACTGTCTGTTGTGAGCTGAATTGTATCCCTGCAGAAATTCATGTTGAAGCCCTAATCACCCCACCCCCATATCTTAGAATGTAATCCTATTTGTAGAAAGGGTCCTGAAAAAGCTAATTAAATGAAAATAATGCCATTGGGATGGGCTGAACACACTATGACTGGTGTCCTTAAAAGAAGAGAAAATTTGAATACAAACATTGACAAAGTGCTGATGATGTGAGGTTACAAGGAAAAGATGGCCACGTAAAAGCCAGGAGAAAGACCTGAAACAGTTACTTCCCTCTTGGTTCTTGAAAAGAACCGACCAGCTGACACCTCAGTCTCAGACTTCTAGCCTCCAGAACTATGAGAACATAAGTTTCTGTTGTTGAGGCCACCCCAAGTCTGTGGCACTCTGTTAAGCCATTTGAAGCTCTAGCAAGGGAATACACTCTCTTTACTTCATTCTACTGTAATCTTCATTATGACTCTGAAGTGACAGGTTAAAGGGTGTAGGGAGCATTACGTCTTATTGCTCATTATATTCTCTCTATATAAGTCCATCATATCAGATAACAAAATACTGAGGGCCCATAGTTTTCCATGTACCAAGTCATTTAAGCCTTACATGCATAATCATAAAAGGTAATTTCTATGATTATTCTAATCATGTAGATAAGAAAACTTAGATAGTAAGTTAAGCACCCTGCCAAAATCCCAATAGGAAGTAGAACTCAAACTCAGGGGTTAGATTCTGAAGTTTGTGTTCTTAACTCTTTCCCAGGAACATGCATTTTTCTAAGCATCACTTTGAGTTGTGAAGAAAAGCTGTATTTGAGGTAATGCCCATATGCTAACTACTCATATAATTTCTACATGAATGGCAGGTAAAATCCAAAAAATGACTATAGAAGTATTTTCATTCTTGAAGAGGTATTCCTTTTCTCCTCCTTTGAATGGATGGAATTTTGTGACTTGGCCCAATGAATTGTTTGTTGTCATTTAGTCATGTCTGAGTCTTTTGTGACCCCTTGTATGGTAGTTCACCATTCCTCAGTCCATGGAATTCTCCAGAAAAGAATATTGGAGTGGATTGCCATTTCCTTCTCCAGGGGATCTTCCTGGCCCAGGGATGGAACCTGTGTCTCTGGCATTGGCAGGCGGATTCTTTACTACTGAGCCACCAGGGAAGCCCTGCCCCAATAAATATTAATAGAAGGTAGTAAAATTGATGCTGCAAAAACTCCATGACCAGATCATAAAAAATTACATTGTCCTCCACCTGTCTGTCTCTTGATATGCTTATCCTTGAATATGGAATTAACTATATTCATTCCTACTACTGGGTTCCAGTGGTAAGTGAAAATGTAGAACCCCTGTTGAAAAAATATAGAGAAATTTAACATAATAACAATAGAGCATTTGACCAGAGGTGGGAAGGCCTTTCTAATAGCTACACAGGCTGCATGCCTAAGAAACTGGTCCTGCTGGGAATTCAGCCACAGTTGGCTAGAGTATAACTCTAACAAATTAACACATATATACTTATGTCTAAAAATGTTGACTTTTAATTTTAATTGTATGTGTATGGCAGAGAGGAGGTTACCATAAATACATATATACTGTATGTTTTCTCATCTACTGCTCAACCTGTTTACCTTAGGTCAGGAGTTTAATATTTTTCAGAATTCTGAGCACTTGCCAAAGGTTTCCGACAATAAACACATCCTATTTGCCAACAAACAGTAGATATTCCTTTATGATTCATAATAGTCTTTGACTTCCCTCATTTATAAAACAGGAATCAAGAATTTTCTTTTTCAAATGAAGTATAGATATCTTATTTCAAAAATCTGTTAATTATACATGAAGTAAATCAAACTCATATTTTACAAATTTACTTAAAAAGATAATGTACATTGGCTATGTAATCTTGACTTCTCCAGAAGATGACATCTACTAGAAATCTTTTCTTTCTAAACTATGAATTATAAAATTGGAGGATTTATTAGGAATGATGTCAGCCTCATGGTAGCATAAGTCATTCCTCTTTTTTTTTTTTTACCTCTCCTTTTTAAAAACAACTAACCAGATACTCATAACCAAACAAAAATACCTCTGTACTTTATGCCAAGGGACCCAGGTTTCTAGCCCACAAGAGCATCCCAAAATAAACAAACAAGAATTTGGTAAGGGCTGTGGATCCAAGGGATTCAGGGAACCTGCTCCACACTCCACTGGACTTGATTAGGAAGGAAAAAAAAAAAAAAAAATTGGAGAGTGTACAACTGGGCAGATACCCATGGAGAAAGAATTTATAAAAAGCATAGCCTGCTAGAGGCGAGATTCTAACACTCCATCGAATCAGGACAGAGGTAAGTTTGGACATAGAAGAGAGGGAGACTCACGCCACCCTGCTTCCACCTCAGAGCTACACCGCAGGGACTAAACTTTTGGCTGCTGTAATGGTGACCTCTCCTGCAAAGGAGGTGGGAAGCAAAAGTTGTGAGTGATTGCTCAACCACCCTAGGGGTGAGGCTTACATCTGGAGAAAGCTGTTTGTCTCCAACAGCTCTTGATTTTTGAGGAGGAACCTCTATGACTGGGTAGGGGAAAGAAGGAGAAAGAGAAGGAAACAGATAAGAATATCAAAGGGCATTAAAGGAATATATTCCCTGCTGTTGGCTTCAGGACTTCAGCAGGAAGTCTATCCACAAACCTCTGGGAGTATCCCACTCAAGGATGTCCCTTCCAGGCCTCTGGGTACCCCCAAATCCTCAAGTGCCAAACCCACATTTCCCCCTCCCTCCCACAGCACTCTGTTGCAGGCCCCACTAGCAAACACTTAGAGGGAGCCAGAGTAGACAAAGAGGCTGATCTGATAATAGGCCAGGGAAAAACCACAAACCTGAGCTATAGCTCCACCTTCTGGAATACAAAAGAAAAATTTCTAATAGGCTCTTGAATTTTAAGAAGCAAAAAAAGTCATAAAACCTTAGTTACAGAGGTGTCTGCTACCTAGAAGAAACATATTTCAGCTCTAAAGACATATATAGTTTCAAAATAAAGGATGTTGTTGTTGTTTAGCTGTTAAGTCATGTCTGACTCTTTTTGAGACCCCGTGGACTGGAACCCACCAGGCTCCTCTGCCTATGGGATTTCCCAGGCAAGAATACTGGAATGGGTTGCCATTTTCTTCTCGAGGGGATCTTCCTGACTCAGGGATTAAACCTGTATCTCCTGCACCTTCTGCATCGGCAGGCAGATTCTTTATCCCTGAGCCATCTGGGAAGTCCAAAATAAAGGACAGAAGAAGAAATTTCATTCAAGTAAAAACCAAAATAAAGTGTATATCAGTTCAGTTCAGTTCAGCCACTCAGTCGTGTCTGACTCTTTGTGACCCCATGAATCGCAGCACGCCAGGCCTCCCTGTCCATCACCAACTCCCGGAGTTCACTCAGACTCATGTCCATCAAGTCAGTGATGCCATCCAGCCATTTCATCCTCTGTCGTCCCCTTCTCCTCCTGTCCCCAATCCCTCCCAGCATCAGAGTCTTTTCCAATGAGTCAACTCTTCGCACGAGGTGGCCAAAGTACTGGAGTTTCAGCTTCAGCATCATTCCCTCCAAAGAAATCCCAGAGCTGATCTCCTTCAGAATGGACTGGTTGGATCTCCTTGCAGTCCAAGGGACTCTCAAGAGTCTTATCCAACACCACAGTTCAAAAGCATCAATTCTTTGGCGCTCAGCTTTCTTCACAGTCCAACTCTCACATCCATACATGACCACTGGAAAAACCATAGCCTTGACTAGATGGACCTTTGTTGGCAAAGTAATGTCTCTGCTTTTCAATATGCTATCCAGGTTGGTCATAACTTTTCTTTCAAGAAGTAAGCATCTTTTAATTTCACGGCTGCAGTCACCATCTGCAGTGATTTTGGAGCCCAGAAAAATACAGTCTGACACTGTTTCCACTGTTTTCCCATCTAGTTCCCATGAAGTGATGGGACCAGACGCCATGCTCTTCATTTTCTGAATGTTGAGCTTTAAGCCAACTTTTTCACTCTCCTCTTTCACTTTCATCAAGAGGCTTTTTAGTTCATCTTCACTTTCTGCCATAAGGGTGGTGTCATCTGCATATCTGAGGTTATTGATATTTCTCCCGGCAATCTTGATTCCAGCTTGTGCTTCTTCCAGCCCAGTGTTTCTCATGATGTACTCTGCATATAAGTTAAATAAGCAGGGTGACAATATACAGCCTTGACATACTCCTTTTCCTATTATAGCTCTTCTTATATCAGATAAAATAGACTTGAAGCTGAAAATGGTAACTAAAGACAAAGATCTTTATATAAAGTAAAAGGACTCAATACATTTAGAAGATATAAATATATACATACCCAACATTTGGGCACCTAAGTATCTTAAGCATATAGTAACAAATCTGAAACAAGAATTAGAGAGCAATACAATAATAGTAGATTTCAATACCCTACAGTCAATAATGGATAGATCATCTGGAAAGAAAATAAAAAAGGAAATGTTGGAATTGACCTATGCTTTAGACTACAGAGACTTAACAGACATACCAAAATAAATAAATAAATAAAAATGGAAATACAAATTACCAAATCCTATGAGATGTTGCAAAAGCAGTTCTAAGGGGGGATTTCATGGCAAAATATACAACATCAGGAAATAAGAAAGATCTCAACTAAACAACCTAACTTCATACTTCAAGGAATTTAAAAAAGAACAATTTAAGCCCAAAGTTAGCAGATGGAAGGAAATAATAACGATCAGAATGGAAATAAATGAACTAGAGATGAGAAAAACAGTAAAAATGATCAGTGATACTAAGAGTTGGTTTTTCAAAAAGATAAACAACATTGAGAAAACTTTAGCTAGACTATCAAGGAAAAAAAAAGAACACTCAAAAATAGAAATTAAAAAGGAAAGTACAACTAATACTACAGAAAAACATAGGGTCATAGGAGACTATAGGCATACCTCACAGATATTACAGGTTCAGTTTCAGAAAACTCCAATAAAGCAAATATTACAATAAAGTGAGTCACACAATTTTCTTATTTTCTAACACATATAAAAGGTATGTTACATCATACTGTAGTTTGTTAAGTGAGCAATAGCATTATGTCTAAAAATGTGTATAACTTACATAAAAATACTTTACTGCTAAAAATACTTTATTGTTAACCCATCATTTGAAACATCAGCGAGTCTCAATCTTTTTACAATACTAACATCCAAAGATCACTGATTACAGATTACCATAACAAATATAATAATAAAAAAATTGAAGTACTGTGAGAATTATCAAAATGTGACACAAGTGAGTCAATGCTATTGCAAAAAAATGGCACTGACAGACTTGTTTGACTGAGAGTCACCACAAACATTTGATTTGTAAAAAATGTAGTATCTGGAAATTCAATAGAGCAAAGGGCAATAAAATGAGGTATGCATGTAACTAGGGCTTCCCAAGTAGTGCCAGTGGTAAAGAACCTGCCTGACAACGTAGGAGATACAAGAGAAGTGGGTTTGATCCCGAACCAGGAAGATCCCCTAGAGGAGGAAATGGCAAATCACTCCAGTATTCTTGCCTGAAAAATTCCATGGACAGAGAGAGGAACTTGGCGGGCTACAGTCCATGGGGTCGCAGAGAGTTAGACACAACTGAACATGCACCATCCATGCCTGTACTATGAACAACTGTGTGCCAAAAAATTATATAACCTAGGGAAAAAATGTTATCTACTCCTAGAAACACACAACCCACCAAGACTAAATCAGGAAGATGTAGAAAATCTGAATAGACCAAATAATGAGTAAAGATATTAAACCAGTAATAAAAAATCTGTCAAAACAGAAAAGCCCAGAGCCAGATGGTGTCACTGGTGAATTCTAGCAAACATTTAAAGAAGAATTAATGCCAATGCTTCTCAAATGTTTCCAAAAATTGAAAAAGAGAGACCATTTCCAAACTTGTTCTATTGAATAATCCAGCATTACTCTATTAAAACCAGAGAAGAACACTAAAATCAAATAAAAATTATAGACCAATGTTCCTGATAAAAATAGACAAAAATTTCAACAAAATATTAGCAAACTAAATTTGAGAATACATGAAAAGTGTTACATACTATGACCAAATGGGATTTATCCTTGGGATGTTGCAACATATACAATTTGATACATAACATACATTACATTAATAGAATAAAAGATAACGAATGCATGATTATCTCAGTAGATGCAGAAACTGTATTTAACAAATAAAACATCTTTACATGATAAAAATTCCTCAGCAGATAAGGTATAGAAGCGACATATCTCAACATAACAAAGGTTATATACAATAACCCACAGCACATATACTAAGTGGTGAAATATTGAACTTTTTCTCTAAGATCAGGAACAAGACATGGATTGACACTCTCACACCTGTTATTCAATATAGTACTGCAAGGCCTGCTTAGAGCAATTAGGCAAGACAAAGAAATAAAATGCAACCAAATTGTAAAAGAACAAGTAGAATTGACTTTTGGCAAATGATACAATTTTATATTCAAAAAATTCCAAAGGCGCAACCAAAAATTTATTGGAATTGATTAGTGAATTCATTAAAGTTGGAGAATGTAAAATTAGCATACAGAAATTAATTGTATTTCTATACACTAATAATGAAATGGCTTGAAAAATTTAAAGAAAGTATCTTGTTTACAATATTATCAAAAACAGTAAAGTACCCAGGAATAAATTTAACCAAGGATGTGAAAGATCTGTAAAATGAAATATACAAGACTTTGTTGAAAGAAATCAAAGATGGCACACAGAAAAATGGAAAGACATTGTATGTCTATGGATTGAAAGAATTCACATTATAAAATATCCATACTACCCAAAGCCAATCATAGAAAAAAGAATTCAAAATTTTTATGGGACTAGAAAAGACTCCAAATAACCAAAGCAATTCTGAGCAAGAAGAATAAAGACAGATGTATTCTATGTCCTGATTTCAAACCATACTACAAAATTATATTAATTAAAACAGTATGGCACCGGCAAAAAACTGACACATAAACCACTGGAATAGAATAGAATCAAGACATCCAGTGGGGAAAGGAAAGTCTCTTCCACATACGTCACTGGGAAAATTGGGTAAAGACATGCAGAACAATTAAATTTAATTCCTTTTATCACTCACAAAATTTAACTTAAAATGGATCAAAGACTTAAACATAAGATTTGACACCATAGTACTCCTAGAACATAGAAAATTATTCAACACTGATCAATGATTTTTTGTATACATCACTAAATGCATGAGCAACAAAAGGGAGTACATGAACTTAAAAGCTCTGAACAGCAGAAGAAACAACAAAATGAAAAGGCAACCTATGAAATGAGGGATATTTTGCAAACCATGTATTGGATAAAGAGTTAATATCTAATATATATCAAGAACTCATATAACTCAAAGGCAGAAAAAAAATTAAAAGTATCCAATTTAAAAATGAGTATAGATACTGAAGACACATTTTTCCAAGGAAGACATGTAAATGCATAAGAGACATGCAAATTAAAACCACAATGAGATATCCCCTCACAGCTAGAAGAATGGCTAGCATCAAAAAGAAATAGCAAGTGTTGCAAGGATGTGGAAAAAGAGAACCTTTGAATGCTGTTGATAGGAATGTAAATTGGTGCAGTCTTTATAGAAAACAATATGGATATATTAAAAAAGTTAATAGATCTACTATATGGTATGAGGAAGGAAACAGAAATGCAATACAGAGAAATATATGCATTCCCATTTATTACAACATTATTCAAATTAGTGAAAATATTGAAACAACCTAAGTGACCATCAGTGGATTAAAAATATGTGATATGTACACACACACACACACACACACACACACAGACCTCCACAAAGAAACATCATTTAGCCATGATAAAGAAGGACATCCTACCATTTGCAAGGATATAGATTGACCTTGAAGACATTATGCTAAGTGACGTAAGTCAGACAGAAACAGACAAACTATGGTATCACTTGTATGTGGAATCTAAAAAAGTCAAAATTGTAAAAGGAGAGAGTAAAATGGTGGCTACTGGAGGTAGGAGAGTAGAGTAGAAGAAAAAGACAAGTGTTGTTTAAGAGTAACTTGGATCTAAATCAGTGCATGTATTATAATGTATTTATGTATATAGTGATGTATTATTTATGTATATAGTGTATATGGTCATGTATCATAATCATCAAGCTTGCTAAGAGTAAATTATAGATATTCTATCCACTAGAAAGAAATCACTATGTGTGGTGACAGAGGTATATTTATGTGTTGTAACAGAGGGTGTATATTGTCACCCTGCTTATTTAACTTACATGCAGAGTACATCATGAGAAATGCTGGACTGGATGAAGCACAAACTGGAATCAAGTTTGCCAGGAGAAATATCAATAACCTCAGATATGCAGATGACACCACCCTTACGGCAAAAAGTGAAGAACTAAAGAACCTCTTGATGAAAGTGAAAGAGGAGAGTGAAAATGTTGGCTTAAAACTCAACATTCAGAAAACGAAGATCATGGCATCTGGTTCCATCACTCGTGGCAAATAGATGGGGAAACAGTGGAAACAGTGGCAGACTATTTTAGGGGGCTCAAAAATCACTGTAGATGGTGACTGCAACCATGAAATTAAAAGACGCTTGCTCTTTTGAAGAAAAGTTATGACAAACCTAGATAGCATATTAAAAAGCAGAGACATTACTTTGCCAACAAAGGTCCATCTAGTCAAGGCTATGGT
>NW_011495070.1:5402062-5405379 GCF_000754665.1 Bison bison bison | reverse complement strand
GGATGTGAGAGTTGGACTGTGAAGAAAGCTGAGTGCTGAAGAATTGATGCTTTTGAACTGTGGTGTTGGAGAAGACTCTTGAGAGTCCCCTGGACTGCAAGGAGATCCAACCAGTCCATCCTAAAGGAAATCAGTCCTGAATGTTCACTGGAAAGACTGTTGCTGAAGTTGAAACTCCAATACTTTGGCCACCTGATGCAAAGAGCTGACTCATTGGGAAAGACCCTGATGCTGGGAAAGATTGAAGGTGGGAGGAGAAGGGATGACAGGGGATGAGATAATTGGATGGCATCAAACTGACTCAATGGACATAAGTTTGAGTAAACTCCAGGACTTGGTGATGGACAGCGAGGCCTGGCATGCTGCAGACCATGGGGTTGCAAAAAGTCAGACTCAACTGAGTGACTGAACTGAATCGAACTGTGACATAGGTACTAATTATTGCTACAGTGAGAATCATATTACAATATACACATGGATCAAAGTAACATGTTGGACTCCTTAAATTTACACACTGTTATGTGTTAAATATATTTTAATTAAAAAGTAAAGAAAAGCCATGTAATAAAAATGTTTATAAATGCTACGTGTAAAGAGAAAGAAATGGATTTATCTCCTGAAGATCAAGATAAAATTAAAGCAAGGGAGTATTGTTCTTTAGAAGATTAATTTAAACTGCCATTTTTTGGCTCATGGAGAAAACTGGTTCACAGAAGTGGAAAACTTAAATTACTAAATATTTCAAAGATAATAGAGCAACACAATTAATTAACGGAACACACAGTACTCCTACTAAGTTAATAAGCAAGTGTGCTTTATTAATATGGTACCAAGAGCTAAGAAAAATTTAGTACTATATCAACAACAGTTCTAATTTTCGCATAACCGTTTTGATTAGCACTATAATTATCTCCATTTTAAAAAGGAGTAAAATAAGGTGAAGCAAGTTTAAGTGATTTGCTCACAGTGATAAAGTCAGAGCTGTAACTCATACCCAGGTAGGAAAGCTCTATCCCACACTCCCAACCACAGGTTCTCAAAGCATGTTCTGTAGCATCCCAGTGTTCTCTGAGAATTTTCAGGGGTTCTTAAGATCATCTTATTTTCATAATAATGAGACACTGTTTGCCTTTTGTTTGCAATACTGACTTTGCACTGATGATGCAAAAAATTGGTAGAAATACTGGCATCTCAGTAGAAATCTAGACTCAGTAGGAATATAGACTTCCCTGGTGGCTTAAACTGTAAAGCATGTGCCTACAATGAGGGAGACCCAGGTTCAGTCCCTGGGTTGGGAAGATCTCCTGAAGAAGGAAATGGCAACCCATTCCAGTATTCTTGCCTGGAAAATCCCATGGACGGAGGAGCCTCACAGGCTACATTCCATGGGATCACAAAGAGTCGGACACGACTGAGCGACTTCACTTTTCACTTCAGTAGAAATCAAGGCAGCAGCATAATAATAATCATAAATATCCTCACCATGCATTTGCTTTCAAGAATAAAAAATAAGAGAGTTAACTGACTTAAGATTTTCCTAAATAAAACAGTAAAAATTATTTTTGAAAATCTTTGTAAATACACATCTGTTTTATTATTAGCCTGTATGGCTTAGTATGAAGTACACATAAAACATTTCTGTTACGTATTATAGTACGATGGTTGTCCTAAGGAAGGGCAATAGTTTGAGTTATAAACAGAAAAGGCCACTCTTTTCTTGAATTTTTTTTAACTGAAAATCAAGTGTTATGTAAACTAAGGTAATGTAGATTTGGGTATTTTGCAGCCATTTTTCTGAAAAAATGAATATAGTAATTGTTATTTCAGGGAAAGCTACTACTGATAGCTATTGTCAATAATAAGATTTGGGCTTGATAGCTCAAATCAGAATTTTGAAAAGCTTGTATGAAACTCACAGCTTCCCAATACTTAATGGTTTCTCTGATGAGATTAGCATGAGTACTGATGGATGTGACTTTTTTTTAATACTCTCTGATGAAATGTTTCACCTTTTGGAAGGTCTGCATAACTCAGTAAACCAATATTTTCCAAATGACATCTGCATTTACAAAATGATTCTTGGTAATCCAGCCATTCAAAGTGTGAAATATTGAAACATCACACTGTACACCTGGAAATTAGTATGTTAATTATATCTCAATGTTTTTTAATTTGAGAAAAGGGTATTAAAATATAAAGCTTTTCCTTAAAAAGAAAGTATAAAATAGATCAAGATATTAACTATGACACAGAAGAAAAAACTGATTAATACAGTTTTAGATTTCATTTTCAAATAACCATTAGTGTAATACTACTTGTTAAGTTTTAGTATAATATCAAACAAAATACATGATTATCTGAAAAAGCTATTAAAATACTTCTCTTTTCCAGTGTATTTGTGTGAGGCCAGATTTCCTTTATGTCCCTTAACCAACACCAAGATATAATTGATTGAATACAGAAGCGAATATCATAACCCACCTCTCCATGAAAGATTCACCCATAAACAGATTTGCAAAAGTGTCACTTTTGTCATTAAGGTTTTGTTTTAAAAAAAATAGCTGTTTTTCATAAAGTGTTACTTGTGTGTTAACTATGCTGCTGCTAAGTCACTTCAGTTGTGTCTGACTCTGTGCGACCCCATAAACGGCAACTCACCAGGCTCCCCCATCCCTGGGATTCTCCAGGCAAGAACACTGGAGTGGGTTGCCCTTTCCTTCTCCAATGTATGAAAGTGAAAAGTGAAAGTGAAATCACTCAGTCGTGTCCAACCCTCAGCGACCCCATGGACTGCAGCCTTCCAGGCTCCTCCATCCATGGGATTTTCCAGCCAAGAGTACTGGAGTGGGGTACCATTGCCTTCTCCATGTGTTAACTGTAATAGGTTAATTATTGTTAAATTTAATTGAATTAATATGTTTTAAATTTTATTTCATTATATGATAAATATTGATAGCTAAGATCCCACAAACTCTGCAGTGCAGCAAAAGTAATAAAAAATAAAGAAATTAAAAAAAAAAGAAAAATGTTCAATATTAGCCACCAAAGAAATATAAATCAAAACCACAGGGACATACTACATCATCAGTTCAATTCAGTTCAGTTGCTCAGTCATGTCCGACTCTTTGTGACATGAATCGCAGCATGCCAGGCCTCCCTGTCCATCACCAACTCCCAGAGTTCACCCAGACTCATGTCCATTGAGTCAGTGATGCCATTCAGCCATCTCATCCTCTGTCGTCCCCTTCTCCTCCTGCCCCCAATCCCTCCCAGCATCAGGGTCTTTTCCAATGAGTCAACTCTTCGCATGAGGCTGT
>NW_011495070.1:5390017-5401962 GCF_000754665.1 Bison bison bison | reverse complement strand
GAAATCCCAGGGCTGATCTCCTTCAGAGTGGACTGGTTGGATCTCCTTGCAGTCCAAGGGACTCTCAAGAGTCTTCTCCAACATCACAGTTCAAAAGCATCAATTCTTCGGCTCTCAGTATAATTATAATAAAAAAGACATAATAAGTGTTGATGATGATGTGAACTTGGAACCTTTATGGTAGCACAGGAGTAAAGAATCTACTTGCCAATGTAAGAGACATGGATTTGGTCCTTGGGTTGGGACAATCCCCTGGAGTAGGAAATGGCAACCCACTCCAGTAGTCTTGCTTGGAAAATCCATGGACAGAGGAGCCTGGTGGGCTACAGTCCCTGGAGTCACGAAGAGCTGGACACAACTGAGCACACACGTGCATATAATGCTGGTGGAAATGTAAAATGGTGCAGCTGCTTAGCAAAATAGTCTGGCAATTCTTCCCAAAGGTTAACATAGAATTACTATGTACTTGTGTATGCTCAGTCATGTCTGACTGTTTGCAACCTCATGGACTGTAGCCTGCAGGCTCCACTGTCCATAGAATTTTCCAGACAAGAATACTGGAGTGGATCTTTCGGACCCAGGGATAGAACCCAATCTCTTGCATCACCTGCCTTGGCAGCAGTTTTTAACCCTGTGCCACCTGGGAAGCCCATATGACCCAGCAATTTCACTTCAAGGTATATATTTGAAGAGTTGAAAACATACATCCACACAGAAACTCATACACAAATGTTTGTAGTTGCATTATTCACAACAATGGTAGAACTTTCAGAAAGCAGAAACAATCCAAATGTCTATCAACTGATAAGTATGTTAACAGATTATCAAACAATAAAAATAAATGAAGTCTTGACACAAACTCTAACACAGGTAAACCTTGAAAACACATCCTAAGTAAAAGAATCTAGTCATGAAAGACCACATATGATTCCATTTATACACTATATCCAGAACAGACAAATCTAGAGACAGAAAATAAATCAGTGGTTGCCAAGAACTGGGGGAGGCAGGGCATGTGTGAAAGGGAATAAAAGTGTTCTAAAATCGATTGTGGTGATGGATGCAAAATTGTACAGTTTTGGTTGTAGCAAAAATCACTGAATTATGCACTTTAAATAGGGAAAAAAAACTAAAATGCTTAGCTTCATATAAAGTGAAAGTGTTAGTCGCTCTGTTGTATCTGACTCTTTTGCAACCTGTGGACTGTAGCCCACCACCTTGCTCTGTCCATGGAATTAGCCAGGCAAGAATACTAGAGTGGGTTGCCATTCCCTTCTCCAGGGGATCTTCCCAACCCAGGGATTGAATCCTGGTCTCCTGCAATTGCAGGCAGATTCTTTGCTTTCTGAGCCACCAGGGAAGCCCCAACTTCATATATAATATACACATATGCACTTTTGATATCTGACATAGTTGAGAACATATAACCTGCAGAGGAAATCTTTTTTATCCCTGGATGGCTCTGCAATGAGAAAAGCTTTGGTCATTTCAAACCCCAAGTCAATATTCTGAAGTTTGGCAATCTAACAAAACTACAGTTCTAGTCATCTAGGATAGCATTGTATTAATTATATGGTTTGGTACTTTATGCCAACATACTGTTAAGTATTAATTCAAACTGATATTCAGTTTAGTAGCTAACATTCAGATATCAAGCCTTCTCACATCCCAGAGACTATTTCCCAATCACATTACTATTTTCTTCCATTCTTTTTGAACTAAATGCAAGAATTTTTATTTACTCACTTTTAAGTTCATTTTACTAGGCAGATTGTTCTATTATGTTAAGCTTCCTTTAGATTTTAATTACTTTCACTAATGACCACTTCCTTCCTGTTAATTGCAAATTTTGCAAAAGTACTTAGTGTCTTTATTCATATTATTGGTTAAATTATTATGAAAAAATGTCTCTCAAAACTTCTGTGTCACCCACATTTCTGTTCCTATCCACTAGATTATATGAAAAACCTTGACAAATGCCTTCTTAATTTCACATAAGAAGAAAGAGAAAATTATATTAGTCATAATGACATGTACTAAATGAAGCAATTAAGACTTCTGGTGATTAATGGTCTCATTTTCTAAGCACACAAATTTTAAATATTGAATTCTAGAAACTTAACAACCAGGATCTATATAATAACATCTGCTAATAATTATCAGAATTTAATTTCTTTGTCTTTTGGAAAACACAAGCTACATCTCTCCATCTTTTTCTTCTTTTTGATTCTTCCAACAGTAATGTCACCTCCTTAATCTTCCCAGGTGGCAGAGTGGTAAAGAATCCACCTGCTAATGCAGGAGACACAAGAGACATGGGTTTGATCCCCGGGTAGGGAAGATACCCTAGAATAGGAAATGGCAACCCACTCCAGTATTCTTGCCTGCAAACTTCCATGGACACAGGAGCCTGGTGAGCGAGAGTCCATATGGGGCCGCAAAGAGTCATACGCAACTGAGTGTGCTCCTAGTGACTATCTGAAACTTCTCCC
The DNA here is from genome assembly GCF_000754665.1 of Bison bison bison. Classification (NCBI taxonomy): domain Eukaryota; kingdom Metazoa; phylum Chordata; class Mammalia; order Artiodactyla; family Bovidae; genus Bison; species Bison bison. Next base: position 5,399,470 of record NW_011495070.1, on the reverse strand, counting down.
GGTATTCTGGTACATAATTCATCAGTTATGGATCATTTGTCAAATGTCATCAAATCATTTGTTTTCAAATGATTCACAGGTCAGGTTCTTCCTGTCTGGGAGACATCTCTCTTCTTCTGTAATAAACACAGAAGCCATCCTTAAACTTGAGGGACAGCCCAGCAGCAGCAAGGCATGAACTGTGCTGGAGGCCAACTTGCCTTCAGACGCCAAAGCAGCCTCCTATTAGCCGAAGAAACTGAAGGCAGCTTTGTTAGTTTCACTGACCGTAGTTTGCCATGGCTTTATAATTACATAATGAAACCCACACTGCAGGGATATAGGGATTCAGAATGGTGTACAAAGCACAGTGCATAGCACTAACAAAGTTTTCGATCAATTTCAGCTTTTATGGTCATTCAGTGCCCAGTTTCTAACCCTCACACTTCTCTATTCTTTGTGCTGTTCTCTTTTATTCTTTTTTGGTTACATTAGTATTAACTTACCTATAGCTCAGGATATCAGAGATTTTCAAAGATTTGTTGGATGGTTTATAAAGCTTCACTGGACAGTGGTTCTTATAACCACTCTTTTTTCTTCCTCAAGATATTTTGTAATTTCCATTTGCTTTTACAGTTAGTATAGTTGGATAATCTTTCATTTTAACATAAATATAGGTGAAGCAAAAATAATCATGTGTGATAATATTAATTTGAAATATAGAAAAGTTAATAGAAATGAGAACTGGATGTTATATTAATGGCTTCAATTATTTCTATTCTTTTAATCTTTAAACCCTACTGATGACAGAAACTTCCTAAAATAAAAATAAGCTAAAAGGACATATGTTCCTAGGAACCAAAGGTGAACGATATTTCTGTAGTGCTTATTGCATGTGTATGTTTCAAGTTGCTTCAGGCGTGTCCAACTCTTACTGACCTTATGGATTGTAGCCCACCAGGCTCCTCTGTTCATCGGATTCTCCAGGCAAGAATACTGGAGTGGGCCTCTCCCAGGGGATCTTCCTGACACAGGGATCAAACCCCCATCTCTCACGTCTCCTGCACTGGAAGACAGGTTCTTTACCACCATTGCCACCTGGGAAGAACATAATGCTTATTTTATTTGCTTTATTCTAGGGACTGGATATGTGATTTAAGTATTTACACTGATGCCTTGAGGAACATCTTTCATACCTGTATGAGTAATGTGCTTACACAGAGTTATTCAATTCAGAACTAGGCAATTAATTCCATAAATGCCTCATGACCCTCTACATATTTCATGAAGCTGCTGTCACTACATTTGCCTTTGTATTTAGAGATTACATCATAATTATTTTATTTGTAATTTATTATTTCCATCTATTTTCCACATTTGCAATATAGAGTAATAAAAGCATAAAATAATTTGTTGTCTACACTAATAACAAAGGCAGCATCTTAACATTCTGTTTCTTTGTTTAAATAAAAGCAGCAATGTTCCCATTTTACCAGTAATTTGGCAACTAGGGGTTAGAGCATGTTCTTTTTACAAAGAGAAGACATGACATTTATGTTTTCACAGTCTATATGTTCACTACAGTAAATAAAATACATGAAGCAATAAAAAAGTGAAAATTCATTTTGACATTTGACTTCATGTCATAATTTAGGTCTGGCTCTGAGTCTAGATTTTTCTGGTTCACTTAGCAGCAATAATAGCTTTATTCATCATAAAGCAAGTGATTGCAATAGCAGGATCACAGGAATCAGAAAGTATTGATTTTTTTTTCTTAACTTTTAATCAAAACTTCTGCAACACGTAGGTACTAGCTCAGAGCTTTTAAAGCTAAAAGCAGTAGAATGTGAACATTTTTTTTTTCTTAAGGCTATAACTGTTTTTCCGACCCAGCTCCAGAGAGAAGTTACAGAAAAAGAAGGGTAAGCACTCAAACCATAGCATTTTGCAAATTGCTCCTAGAGCCTAGTTGGTAACTCAGCAACTTGCATAGCGGCTGTAACAAAATACTGCCTGTAGGCAAATGCCCATGGAAGCCATTTTTTCCCTAGCTTGCCTAGAAGCTTTGCTCCAGGCTAAACTTAGGGCTTTGGTTACCTTTCAAATCTTATTTCCAACACAATTTTATTTGAATACCAAGTCACATCTTAGGTTTTAAAAATTATCATTTTTAAAAATTATCAGTAACACACTCCTGCTTCTCTGACCTCAAATAGTCCGATGATTAAAATAAAAAAAATAATATTTTGGAGTACTATATTAACAAAGTAGGCCTACAGATCTCATCAATACGAATGTCTACTTATTCCAAAATTCTCAAAAACATGGAGAAAAACAAGTGCTGTAAAGTATTTACAGAAATGACATTTGAGACTGACTCAGAATTCAGGTGTGAGTGCTGATAACATCTCTGTGATGAAGCCTAATGCTCTCTTGTATACTCTGTAGTAAGGTAGAATCAGATATTTTAGTAAAGATGAATTAAATGGTAAAATGGAAAACACAACTGTATCCAAGGGAGAAAAAGATGGAAAAGACAACTGGTAGTTGACATCGGAACCCCCGAAAATGCTACATTTTAATGATTTTTCATAAGTCATAGACATCATAAATGTCTCAAAAATACCCAAGTGAAACAGTGTGGCATGGGGAATGCAAGAGTAGATGGTTCCTATCAGGGTTATGAAAGTCAAGATTAAATAAGCACAGTGAACAAAAGTAGGTCAACTGCATTCCTGACAGACGCTTCCATAGGAGGTACGGTGATGCCTCCTATTAACTGGCACCACATGCTTTGTGGCATCCTGAAATTTATCTAGTGTGGATGTTGTTACATATACTATTTTCAGACATCTGTGTAAGTTTCTGAAACCATTAAAAAAAAAAATCCTCTCAGAGAATTCATTTTTGCCTGAGGGTGTTCCTGATTATGTTGACATTTTACTGGGGTTCTCATCTTGCTTTTATTATCATCAAGTTTTATTCTTTTTTTGTGTACTTAGAAATATATAGGTTGAACTTTAAACTTTAAAATCAAAAGCAATAATGACAATATCTTCATGACAGCCATGTAAATTGTGTGCTAAATATGCACTTATTTAGCATTATTTATCTTGCTAATGTTGACATGTTGAAATGGTACATTTATATATTTTATTAATATATGAAGGAAAATTAATATATGCCTATGACAAAAAGGGGTGAAAAGGAGAAACTCTTTTCTATATAAGATTCCAAAAGGCTCTTTTTGCTATGCAAACAGTGTTAATATTATTTTGTATATCTTACCATAATTTGCCTATGAATATACACAAATACACTGAGTTTTAAAACAAAAGACAGGTATTATACCTACACACACATATATACATTTTTCCTCTCAAGCAATTTTCACTTTTCACTATATATTTTGGCTCATTCTACTTCATTATCTTAGTAGCCGCATACTGAATATTTAATTCAACAACTGTATTTTGATGCCTTTACTAAGCCTTATATTTATAGACATTTGATTCATTTTTGGCATTTTGTTAATACAAACTATAATAAGAATCTTTGTTTGGGTCTACCGGCACAATTGTGACACTGTAATGCACTTTAAAAGAATGTGGAAGACAAGGCATTCTGCTTTTGTGCTATGGGAACCAGGTTACCAGGCAAGAAATGCAAGTACCAGGGACTGCCATACCCTCCTCAACTGAGAATTGTGAGTAAATAATATAATGTGTAGTAACGCAACAATAGAAAACTGAAGGAGGCATCTTTAAATTTGTCTGTTCATCAAAGATACTGTTAACAGGATGAAAAGGAAGTCATAGATTGGAAGATATTTACATTGCATATAACTTAGAAAGGACTTATATTCAGACTGAGAGTCCCTTGGAGGGCAAGGACATCAAACCAGTCAATCCTAAAGGAAATCAACCCTGAATATTCATTGGAAGGACTGATGCTGAAGCTGAAGCTCCAATACTTTGGCCACCTGATGCAAACAGCTGATTCACTGGAAAAGACCCTGATGCTGGGAAAGACTGAAGGCAGGAGGAGAAGGGGACGACAGAGGATGAGATGATTGGGTGGCATCACCAACTCAATGGACATGAGTTTGAGAAAGCTCTGGGAGATAGTGAAGGACAAGGGAAGCCTGGCATGCTGCAGTCCATGGGATTGCAAAGAGTCGGACACGACTGAATGACCAAACAACAATTCAGATCATATAAAGAACTCCTACAAATCAAATAAGTAATTAACCTCCAATTAAAATAAATAAATTTATATTAAAAAAATAGAAAGTCTAAAGAGCAAATGGGCAAAACACTAGAGATACTTCACAAAAGAATATATGAATATTATAATTAATTTTATAAAAGGTGCTCATCATTAATAATCTGAGAAATTCAAATTAAACTGTAAATATGTATCAGTATATACCCATCAATGGCTAAAACAGAAGATTTGCTAATACCATTTGTTAGACAATTTCTATAGTAGGTAAATTTTCTTTCATAGTGAGTGAGTGTGTAAATAAGTACAACTATATTGTTTAGTGCAATTGTGTGGTAGTTTGAGCATTCTTTGGCATTGCCTTTCTTAGAATGCTCAAACTACCACACAACTGCACTCATCTCACACGCTAGTAAAGTAATGCTTAAAATTCTCCAAGCCAGGCTTCAGCAATATGTGAACTGTGAACTTCCAGATGTTCAAGCTGATTTTAGAAAAGGCAGAAGAACCAGAGATCAAATTGCCAACATCTGCTGGATCATGGAAAAAGCAAGAGAGTTCCAGAAAAACATCTATTTCTGCTTTATTGACTATGCCAAAGCCTTTGACTGTGTAGATCACAATAAACTATGGAAAACTCTGAAAGAGATGGGAATACCAGACCACCTGACCTGCCTCTTGAGAAACCTATATGCAGGTCAGGAAGCAACAGTGAGAACTGGACATGGAAAAATAGACTGGTTCCAAATAGGAAAAGGAGTACGTCAAGGCTGTATATTGTCACCCTGCTTATTTAACTTATATGCAGAGTACATCATGAGAAACGCTGGGCTGGAAGAAGCACAAGCTGGAATCAAGATTGCTGGGAGAAATATCAATAACCTCAGATATGCAGATGACACCACCCTTATGGCAGAAAGTGAAGACGAACTAAAAAGCCTCTTGATGAAAGTGAAAGAGGAGAGTGAAAAAGTTGGCTTAAAGCTCAACATTCAGAAAACGAAGATCATGGCGTCTGGTTGCATCACTTCATGGGAAATAGATGGGGAAATTGTGGAAACAGTGTTGGACTTTATTTTTTTGTGCTCCAAAATCACTGCTTATGGTGACTGCTGCCATGAAACTAAAAGACGCTTACTCCTTGAAAGAAAAGTTATGACCAACCTAGACAGCATATTGAAAATCAGAGACATTACTTTGTCAACAAAGGTCCGTCGAGTGAAAGCTATGGTTTTTCCAGTGGTCATGTATGGATGCGAGAGTTGGACTGTGAAGAAAGCTGAGCACCGAAGAATTGATGTTTTTGAACTGTGGTGTTGGAGAAGACTCTTGAGAGTCCCTTGGACTGCAAGGAGATCCAACCAGTCCATTCTAAAGGAGATCAGTCCTGGGTGTTCTTTGGAGGAATGATGCTAAAGCTGAAACTCCAGTACTTTGGCCACCTCATGTGAAGAGTTGACTCATTGGAAAAGAGTCTGATGCAGGGAGGGACTGGGGGCAGGAGGAGAAGGGGACGATAGAGGATGAGATGGCTGGATGGCATCACTGACTCGATGGACACGAGTTTGCGTGAACTCCAGGAGTTGGTGATGGACAGGGAGGCCTGGTGTGCTGTGATTCATGGGGTTGCAAAGAGTCAGACACGACTGAGCAACTGAACTGAAGTGAACTGAATATTGTTGAGTAAGATCTACCAAACATGTTTCCTATCAGCAATTCCTTTCATAGGTGGATTATCAAGAGAAATGAGTGTGCATGTCCACCAAAGACAGATTTAAGAATATTCATGACAGCTTTACATAGAATAGTAAAAAAAAATAGAAGGACCTAATCATAGAGCAAGTGTTATATTTGTGCAGTGAACATATACCAATGTAAAGAGTATACTATCCCTATCACAATGGACATGAATTTGAGCAAACTCAGAGATAGAGCAGGACAGAGGAGACTAGAGCGCTGCAGTCCATGGGGTCTCAAGGAGTTGGACAAAACTTAGCAACTGTACAACAACGATCACGATCTACAATTATGTGGATGAATATAGTTTCTCTTTTTACTTCATACTTGGCATACTTTCATCTAAATTTTTAAAATTTTGCTTATAAGGGACTTCTTCAACTAAGAATCTTTTAAAAATATATTTTTTATTACAGTGCCTTTATAGATTCTATTTTTAATATTTAACTATTTGGTTCATTTGCAGTTAATGTTTGTTTCAAGAGGAATTAAAAATCAGCATTCTTTCTTTCTAATGACTAGCCATGTATCTGACATTTACAGAGCATCTGCATTTTATTCACTAATTGCGAATGGCAGTTTATCATATGTTATCTTCCAATACTTGTTCATGTTTACTTCTTAATTTGCTAATTGACACCATTAATGTCTGCCTATTTGGGGGCCAATATGAAGCTGTTTTAATTGTTAAAGCTTTAAGTATCTTTCCATTACCTAATGAGACTACTTACCTTCTACTCATTTTCTCTTTAGACCATCCTGGCCTTTTCAAAAATATTTTTTGTTAAGAATTTTAACATGAGAACTGTTGAGTCCCAGAAACAATTTGATACATGCATTTCAGATTAATTGAGGGGAAAATGACATACTTAAATATGAAGTAGTTCTAATAAAAAACGTTGTTTATGATTCCACTTGAGTGAGTGAGTGAAGTCACTCAGTCGTGTCCGATTCTTTGTGACCTCGTGGACTGTAGCCTACCAGGCTCCTCCATCCATGGGGTTCTCCAGGCAATAATACCAGAGTGGGTTGCCATTTCCTTCTCCAGGGAATCTTCCCGACCCAGGGATTGAACCCAGGTCTCTCGCATTGCAGGCAGATGCTTAACCCTCTGAGCCACCAGGGAAGCCTGATTCCACTTACTCAAGTCTTATTTCATGTCTTACACAAATATTTCAAGTTTTCTTTGTATATCTGCAGTTTCTAAGTACACTGCCACCATATATTATCTATCATCTTTTCTCTCCCCTCTTTCCTCCCTTCATACCTCTCTCTTTCTCTTTTCTCTCAGGATATGTTGCAAATGAAATCTTTTTTCTCATTTGATTTTCTCTGTTAATGTACACAAATTATGGACTTTATAGCTGTGTAGCTAACCACTTTAATACAGTTTCTTGTAGTTTCCAACCATACTGTTTGAGTCTTCAGAATTTTGCACAAATACAGTAACACCATCTGGCAAAAATATTCTTATTTATATACTGCATGTGTAATTGGATCACCTAGTACTATCAAGAATATTCAAAATAATTTTGTTTTTGGAGAAAGCAGAATGATGATATTAAAGTGAAATAATTCAATTTCTTATATGCTACCCAATTGTTCCTTAAAAACATCACAAACTATTTTTCCCAAATCTTTCCTTTATTTTAGGTGGAGTGTCTATAAGAGTGTTTTCATTAATTAGTGTACAAAAGCACCTCCCTATCTTTTTTCTTTTGAATCAATAAAGCTAAAAATGTCCCAATACTGAAAAACCTTTACATTTTTTAAATATTTATGTATTAATATATTATTAATTTAGCATTACTGGACTTATATTCATAAGTAATGTTCATCAGTAATTTTTTCAATTTATTCTTTACTGTTTTTAAGCTTTGTGACTTTCCTATCTCTAAAAATCATTTTTATAAATTTTTACTTTTCTCTATGATCTAGAGAATTTATGAATTTAGTTATTTATTGAAGTATATTTGATTTACAGTATTATATTAATTTCAAGCCTACAACATAGTGATTCAGTATTTTTACAGATTATAATTCATTAAAACTTATCAGAAAATAATGGCTACAATCCCCTGTGCTATTGTATCACTTAATCCCACATCCCTCTTTTGCCCTTCCTCTTTTCTTTAAATATAATTAGAGCTGTTTCTTTCCTAATGAAAAAGGTACCTGTAAAATATCTGGACATAAGGTTTTTGAAGGGTACTTCTTAATTTTCTCAAGCAGTTCTTTAGAACTGTTCCTTTAGATGTCCATCTCACTTGGACAGTTTTTCTAATCCAAGTTTTTTAATTAACTGATATGGAGCTAAAGCAAGTAGTCAAAAATAAGCCTTTTATATTCTCTTATATTTATATAATATAAAATATATTTTATATTGTCATTCACTTTTATATGTGCTTAAACTTTGATTTTTTTTCTGATTTCTGTTTTATAAATTTTTGCTAGCTTTGATTTTTTAAAATTAATTTCTTCTCCATTCCTTTATGTTTTGTTGTTCTTTTAATTATTTTGTAAACTCAATGTTTCCCTTTGCTTCCATTTTTTTCCTTTTTCTTGTAAGCTAGGTACATAATAGTACTAATTCTTCACCTGAACATTTTACCAGATACCACAAAAGATCTGATGGTGTTATTGCCTTTATATTCTGCAATTTTAGTTTTTATTTTAATAGCTAAAAGTTAAGATTTGGTTTTAAATTTCTAGCTGGTATGTTCTTGGTCTGTGCTCAAGTTCTGTTTTTGCTAATGTTTCAATTTCTAATGTTATTATACTTTGATCAAAAAAAGTGACTCTTTAATAATGATTTCTAAGAATCCTGGTGAAACATATATTAAAATAAAACTTCTTGCGTGCTTGAAAAGTATATTCTATGCATTCAATATATATAAGTACATAAACATGTACCTATTTCTTTGTATCCTACCACAAATATATTATTTAGTTCTATATACTTAAACAGTTTCAATAAAATTATTACTGGCTAATAGGTAAGTAACCCACTCCAGTGTTCTTGCCTGGAGAATCCCAGGGATCGGGGAGCCTGGTGGGCTGCTGTCTATGGGGTCGCACAGAGTTGGACACAACTGAAGCAACTTAGCAGCAGCAGTAGGTAAGTAGAAGCTTCTGGTGTTATTTTTGGAGAGCCCTTGCTTTATTAATATTCAGTTCAGTTCAGTCACTCAGTCAGTCTGACTCTGCGACCCCATGGACTGCAGCACATCAGGACTTCCTGTCCATCACCAACTCCCAGACTTTACTTAAACTCATGTCCGTTGAGTTGAGGATGCCATCCAACCATCTCATCATCTGTCATCCCCTTCTTTTCTCCCCTTCAATCTTCCCAGTATCAGGGTCTTTCCCAATGAGTCAGCTCTTCCCATCAGGAGGCCAAAGTATTGGAGTTTCAGCTTCAACATCAATCCTTCCAATGAACAGTCAGGACTGATTTCCTTTAGGATGGACTGGTTGGATCTCCTTGCAGTCCAAGGGACTCTCAAGAGTCTT
>NW_011495070.1:5389532-5389917 GCF_000754665.1 Bison bison bison | reverse complement strand
CCAGTTCTAACTGATGCTTTTTGACCTGCATACAGATTTCTCAAGAGGCAGGTCAGGTGGTCTGGTATTCCCATCTCTTTCAGAATTTTCCACAGTTTATTGTGATCCACACAGTCAAAGGCTTTGGCATAGTCAATAAAGCAGAAATAGATGTTTTTTGGGAACTGTTGTGCTTTTATGATGATCCAGCGGATGTTGGCAATTTGATCTCTGGTTCTTCTGCTTTTTCTAAAACCAGCTTGGACATCTGAAAGTTCATGATTCACATACTGTTGAAGCTTGGCTTGGAGAATTTTTGAGCATTACTTTACTAGCATGTGAGATGAGTGCCAGTGTGCAGTCGTCTGAGCATTCTTTGGCATTGGAATGAAAACTGACCTTTTCC
>NW_011495070.1:5388880-5389432 GCF_000754665.1 Bison bison bison | reverse complement strand
AAAGCATCAATTCTTTGGCACTCAGCTTTCTTTATAGTCCAACTCTCACATCCATACATGACTACTGGAAAAATATAGCCTTGACTAGATGGGCCTTTGTTGGCAAAGTATGTCTCTGCTTTCAATATGCTGTCTATGTTGTTCATAACTTTTCTTCCAAGGAGCAATCATCTTTTAATTTCATGGCTACAGTCACCATCTGCAGTGATTTTTGGAGCCCCCCAAAAAACTAAAGTCTGACACTGTTTCCACTATTTCCCCATCTATTTGCCATGAAGTGATGGAACCAGATGCCACGATCTTACTTTTCTGAATGTGGAGCTTTAAGCCAACTTTGTCTCTCTCCTCTTTCACTTTCATCAAGAGGCTCTTTAGTTCTTCTTCACTTTCTGCCATAAGGGTGGTGTCATCTGCATATCTGAAGTTATTGATATTTCTCTCAGCAATCTTGATTCCAGCTTGTGCTTCTTCCAGCCCATTGTTTCTCATGATGTACTCTGTATATAAGTTAAATAAGCATGGTGACAATATACAGTCTTGATGTTCTCCTTT
>NW_011495070.1:5377497-5388768 GCF_000754665.1 Bison bison bison | reverse complement strand
CAGCAGATGTTGGCAATTTGATCTCTGGTTCTTCTGCTTTTTCTAAAACCAGCTTGGACATCTGAAAGTTCATGATTCACATACTGTTGAAGCTTGGCTTGGAGAATTTTGAGCATTACTTTACTAGCGTGTGAGATGAGTGCCAGTGTGCAGTCGTCTGAGCATTCTTTGGCATTGGAATGAAAACTGACCTTTTCCTGTCCTGTGGCCACTACTGAGTTTTCCAAATTTGCTGGCATATTGAGTGTAGCACTTTGACAGCATCATCTTTTAGGATTTGGAATAGCTCAGCTGGAATTCCATCACCTCTACTAGCTTTGTTTGTAGAAAATTATTAACATTAATTTTCCTTAATTAATTAACATGTGTATACTATCCACTATATGGGGTTCCCAGGTGGCACTAGTGGTGAAGAACCCGCCTGCCAGTACAGGAGACCTTACAGGAGACATGGGTTCGATCCCTGGGTTGGGAAGATCCCCTGAAGGAGGGCATGTCAACCCACTCCAGTATTCTTGCCTGGAGAATCCCATGGGCAGAGGAGCCTGGCACGCTACAGTTCATAGGGTTGCAAAGAGTTGGACATAACTGAAGTGACAGCACACACACGCCCACTATATACCTGAGTTTGTTTTGTTTTTTATAAGTGTTAACTAAGGTAATTCTAGAAATAACTTTTTTACAAAAAAGGAGTATTATCTGCATTTTAGAGATGAGGAATTGAGAATATAAGTGACTGGCTCAAGTTCACATAGCTACTACTGGTGGACCAAGTATTTGAACTTACACATACTGAGCCAGCATCCCTGTTCTAAGTTACTGAATTATTGGCACATGTAGAGTAGAAAATATTGTGCTTTCTCATATAGCCCTGAGAACACTGTAGACATTGAGCACTGAATGGTCTTAACTACAAGTCTGCAGCACCTGGGAACCCCAAAGTAGTATTGTCTTTGCTTAGTCCCTTTGAGAATTCATTCATCCTTAAATGGAGACTGTTCTCCATCATCCAGGTTTTTTTAAGAAGAGATTTTGAGGGAAAGGGTCCATAAGATGTAATAGCCCAACCTGTATATTTTTTTTTCCTGTAGTTTCTAAAATTCTCTGTCTTTGAGGTAACATGTAACCCCTTTGCTTCTCAATCTTCCTACACAGACTTATTATATTATAACATGGCATTTTCTTCTTTTTAGCAGATAAGATTGAAAACTACAGAGCTTCATGTTCCCCAGAGCTGCTTTATCCTGCATCCTAAAGGGACTCTTCTTTCAAGGACTATATATCTGGGTAGGTCCTTTCCAGCCTCTTTCCTTAACCCACCTTTGTGATACATGTGGTTTAAGGATATCTCCTTGGTCGTTTGGGCTTCGCAGGTGGTGCTAGTGATAGCTGGGAAGATTGCCTGGAGGAGGGCATGGCAACCTACTTCAGTATTCCTGCCAGGAGAATCCCATGGACAGAGGAGCCTGGTGGGCTACAGTCCAAAGTGTCGCAAAGAGTCAGACAGGACTCTTTCTTTATCCAAACATTGCAATTCCAATCAAGGGCACCTTGAAATGACCTCTAAGAAAGTAACGGAATTTGTCATTCTCTGTGCTCCTCTCACTCTGATCTATATACACAGGGACAATTTTCTCTCATTTCTCTTTATTGCTCAGATGATTGGTCCAATCATTTCTGCTGTCGGCAACCTTACTCCCTGTTTTTATTTTTTTTGTTCTGTGTGCTTTGTCTTAATTTTATCAATTTTATTATTTTCTGTTTCTCATTTCTTGTCCTTGTGGATTCAGGAAAAAGATGGACAAAGTGACTTTGTTATCTACAAATGGAAGCCAAAACATGCTTTTAGACCTTGATGTAATGCCTTGAAAAATAATACTCAGGACATAAAATAACTAAAATATTAAATGAACTTGATATAAAATAATGGGTGAGTACATTAACATATTTAACAATTCTGTTCTTTTCCAAAGCTTACTCCCTTATGGATCATCCATACATGACATTATCTTATATTCAATATAAAATAACACCACTGTACAAAATTCAAATTCTGTTTTAAATTGTATTCATATCCATAATCAATAACCTACTAAGTATCTTAACATCTATTATGTAATTAAATATATAAGAACATGAATGATAATAAGGAAAAAACTTTAAAGTGTTCTGATTATTTTATGCTATCTTTGGGGTTGCCAAAAACTTAATTATCTATGTCTTTTCACATAGTATGCATAAAAACAAAGCATTTTCTCAAATTATGTTCTTAATTCCAAGATACTTTTTCTCATATATTTTTATTTATTGCAAATTTATTTCCAATGGTTACTAATGTGGGTAACCGAATAGTGCCTTCAAATGTTACTTGAGTTCAGAGGGTTTAGATGTTGTGTGACAATCTGGGACACTTGGATTGAAGGGAAGACTGCTGTGTCATTAAGACATGAAAGAGTTGAGTCTAGAGATGTTTTATGCCTCTGTATTATTCCTATGTACCAAAATATTTCAAAATTTAGCTATTTAAAAATAATTTTTATTATTCACAGACTTGGTGGGTCTGGATCTGGTCACCTCTGAATTTGATCTTTCTTGAGGTTTTGGTTTAGCTCTTAACTGGGGCTGCAGTCTCATCTGAAGGCTAGCTTCGGAGAGGGATCCAATTATAAACTCACTCACTGGGTTTTAGCAGATCTCAGTACCTTGTTCCATGAAAGGATATGCATCATGCAGGGATGCTTCAAGATGTGGCATCTGGTCTTCCTTGGGTAACTGAAGTTACAGTCTTATTACTTGATCTCCGAATTGACGCAGCATCACTTTTTTACTTTTACCAAATCTCTTTGTAAGAAAGGAGCTGGTAAATTCAGCCCACATGAAGTGGAGAGGTTTACACCTGGGCATGAATGTCAAGGGATGGGAATCACTGCCATCCATCTTAGATGCTGCCTATCAGAGCTATCTTCTAAGAGTGTGTGTGTGTATATATATATATAACACACACACACATATATATATACACATACACATACATATATATATATATTGTAATTATATATCATCTGTAAACTCTTTCATGTGCAGTCTGTAGAAGAGGTTGTGTATCTCTGCTCCATGGGAATAAGAATGTTTATAAATATAGAATTGTTCTACTCCCTATAATGAAGTCGCTCAGTCATGCCCGACTCTTTCCAACCCTGTGGACTGTAGCCCACCAGGCTCCTCCATCCATGGGATTCTCCAGGCAAGAATATTATAGTGGGTTGCCATTTCCTTCTCCAGGGGATCTTCCCAACTCAGGGATTGAACCCAGGTCTCCCACATTGCAGGCAGATGCTTTTAACCTCTGAGCTACCAGGGAAGCCCTTCCCTAGATGGTCTCAAAAATAGTATATCTGGGGTCTGTTTCAGAAGAAACAGGAGAACACAGAAAGCTAGGTAGGTTGTAAATTGTCCTGGATTTTGAAAGAGGAATACTTGTGGGATCCCCTTTTAGTTTCCAAACATTCCATCTAATGAATCAAATCATGGAATTACTTCAATTCTTAAGCTTCATTTCTCAAATGAAGTGTAAAGTACCAACAATTCACATTTGTCCTGAATAATAATTAAGTAATATCCTGGCAGAGTAGGCATCTTCTTGCTCTCTTATTTATTCTCATCTGGTCTTATCTCCCTCCATCATTTCTTTAACACTGAAAAATGTCTTGACCCATCAAACTTCATGTGATTTTCCCCTTCCTCCAACAATCTATAGCAGGTTGAGTATCTAATGTCATTGATTGTGTTTATCATTATATTTGTTATTTATTACAATTGCTCATCTCTATATTTTGTAGTATTTAGCCTAGTCTTTGTATATTGTAGATGTTCAACATATACTTAATTAATTCTATTTAGGTGAATTCATAAATGAATCCAAATATTAACACACTTGCATTAAACAAAATAAAGATTATGTGCTAGCTTACATTAGTATTTTACAAAAATGATGACTACCAAATATATAAATTTTTACTATTTCAGTAGTTGTGATACTGTCCTTCAGATGTGGTAACTTTGCTTTGAGCATTGATATTAATTCAAAATACATTTAAACGAATTTTAACTTTAAAGTGAAGGTGATTTCTAATGTGAAATGAATGCAGTGCAGTGGTATGAATAATATTTAAATTATTTCATGTATATTTTGACATAGAAATTTTTTTTCTAGCTTTTGCTTACTTAAGCGTATTTGAGATTTTAATATGAATAATAAATTCATGAACATATATCTTAGAATAAACTCACAATTACTAAGCAAAATTACACATAGCAAGAGAATTTATACTATTTTCCCCCAATAAAATGCTATCTTCAAATTATGAGTTACTTATTTAGCTGAAGTACTGAGTCTCTTATGAAAAGATAGTCACTCAGTCTTGTCTGACTCTTTGCAACTCCATGGACTGTAGTCCACCTGCCAGCCAGGCTCCTCTGTCCACAGAATTCTCCAGGCAAGAATAATGGAGTAGGTAGCCATTCCCTTCTCCAGGGGATCTTCCTGACCCAAGGATCGAACACCAGTCTCCTGCACTGCAGGCAGATTCTTTACCATCTGAGCCACCAGAAAAGCCCTAAGCCATATTTTTTTTTTAATATTTAGCGTGGTAATTTTAGCTGGTTTGGAGAGATCAATTGTTTTTTATGTATATGACATTGATTCAGCTTTATGATTAAGAAGCAATTACATTTAAGAAAAATATGGTGACTTCTTCTATTCTTTTGACATAATAAAATGTACAAGACAGGGAAAAAGTGTACAATTATCCTAATTGCATTTCTTTATTCCTGAAATTATTTTCATAAGACATATAAATCATTCAGAAGATCACCTTATACCCAATAAGTATTGTTAAATAAGTTTTTTGATTACTTAATTTTAAAAAAGTGTTGTATTATCTTTCCATTACAGTAATTAAAATATGCAACAACAGAAACAAACCAAAATGCAAACACTAATCCTTCAGAATTTGAAACTATATCTCTTCAGGTAAACAAATAAATAACATTCAATCTTTCCTTCTTGCTACAGTGTGTGCGTGTGTGTGTGTGTGTGTGTGTGTGTGTGCACATGCATACACATTGCATGGGCAGGTCTGTATATTTATGAGAGTAAGGAAATATATTTATCAACTGAAAGTAATTTTGAAAATACTTAACAGCAATTTGAATTCTAAACAATAACATTATAGCCTATTCTCTCATTGTTAGTTGCTCAGTTGTGTCTGACTCTGTGACCCCATGAACTGAGGCCTGCCAGGTTCCTTTGTCCAGGAGATTTCCGAGGCAAGAATAATTGAGCAGGTAGCCATTTCCTTCTCTAGGGGATCTTCCTGACCCACAGATGAAGCCTGACTCTTGTGCACTGTAGGCAGATTTTTAACATCTGAGCCACCATTACATTGCAAATATGGTAAAATTTCAATTAAAAATTTCTCCTAAACTGTATGTTTTACTTTCTATCTTCCTTCTTCTTCTCCTCCTTCAGATACTTTGTGCATTCTTTCATACACATATTTTCCATGCAAGTATGTATTGTATATTTATATAAGTAGATAAATAATAGGTAAATTGATAAATATGTCTGGAATGTTTGGTAATTTTTTCCAAAATCATACTATAGTAAGCATACTTTTCTGAATTATAAATGTATATTACCTAGTAACAGAGCTTTAAAATAAATGAAGCAAGATTGAGAGTACTTATGGGAGAAATTAACAAATCCACAATAATGGTTAGAGACCATAATATACTTCACTCAATTATGGAGAAGTTATTGATATACTTCTCTCAGGAGCTTGATAAAAATAATGAGTAAGGACACAGAACATCTGATTGACACCATTAACTACTTTAGTCAAATTTAAATCTAAACTACACTGCATCCAGTAACTGCAGAATGCCAGAAAAAAACCCAAATATTTGGACTTCAGGTAAATGACATTTAACTGTCTCACAGGTAAAAAGAAAAAAATAATAATGTAAGTCAGAAAATATTTTGAACTAGGTGATAATTAAAAAGTCAAAATTTGAAGCACTTAAAGAGAAATACACAATTTAAAATACTTCTATTGAAAAAGAGGAGTCTAAAATTAATTAGTCCTTCTCCTTAAAAAGTTAGAAAATTAAATAAGTACAGTGATGGAAAATAAAGACAAGATTAGAAATTAATAAAATAGAAGACAGATGAATAGAGAAATCTTTAAAAAAAACCAAAGTTATTTGTTAGAAAACATCAACAAGATTGATGGTCTCCTAGACTGAATAAGGAAAAAAGAAAGAGAACACAATTATCAGTGTCAAGAATGAAACAGTGGGCCCCACTAAAGATCCTACAGAGACTAAAGGTAAAAGGTAATATTGGAACAACTTTACACCAATAATATTGATAACTTTAATTAAGAGGATAAATTCCTTAAAGACAAAAACTACCCAAAACTGACAAAAGAAGAAATAGTAAATCTTAATTCTCATATATCTATTAAAGACATTGAAATAATAATTGACATTTACCCACAAAGAAAACTCCAGTATTAAATTGCTCCATTGTATCAGATATTTAAGAATTAAGATTAAGCTACAGTGAATATGTTCTAGAAATAGATGAGTAGAATGTACTTCCCAGCACATTTCATTTGGTTGAGATTCCTCTGGTCACAAACCAGGCAAAGCTATCACAAAAAATAAACTTCATACTAATAACTTCATGAATATCGATAGTAAGTGCTTAATAAAGTATTACAAAATCCAACAATATATAAGAATAATAATATATTTTGACCCAATGGAGTTTATTCCAGAAATGCAAGTTTAACATTTAAAAAAAAATCAATCTTGTATTCAGAAGATACAAAGAACTCTTAAAAATCAATAATAAATAAACAAACAATCTGATTAATAAACAGGCCAAAGACTAACTGATGGCTCAACAAGGAAGACATCCAGATATAAGCATGTGAAAAGATGCTCCACATTTATGTCATGAGGAAAAGGCAAATTAAAACATCAATGAGATACTATTACCCTAGTGGCTCAGACAGTAAAGAATGTGCCTGCAGTGCAAGAGACTTGGGTTCAATCCCTGGGTTGGAAAGATCCCCTAGAGAAGGGAGTGTCTACCCACTCCAGTATTTTTGCCTGGAAAATCCCGTGAACAGGAGAGCCTGGCGGTTTACAGTCCATGGGGTTGCAAAGAGTTGGACACCACTGAGCGGCTAACACTTTCGCTTGCACTGGGATGGCTGAAATCCAGAACACTGACAACAGTAAAGGAGGATGTAGGGCAACAGGAACTCTCATATGTTGCTGACAGGAATGCAAAATGGCACAATCACTTTGGAAGACAATTTAGCAGTTTCTCACAAACAAATATAGTTTTACCATGTGATCCATAAATTGTAATCCTATCCAAATAAGTCAAAAATTTATGTCCTACATACAGTGGTTTATAGCAGCTTTACTCATAATATCCAACCTTAGAAGCAACCAAGTATCCAAGGTGTTCTTCAGTAGGTGAATGGATAAACGAACTGTGGCATGCTTATAGAATGGACTGTTATTCAGTGATAAAAAGAGATGAGCTTTCAAGCCATGAAGAGACATGGAGGAACCTCTAATGCATATTGCTTAGTAGAAGAATCCAGTCTGAAGGCTTCATGTTGTATGATTCCAGCTACATGGCATTCTGGAAAATGTAAATCTATGAAGACAGTAAAAAGATCAGGTTTTCCACTGTTTGGAATGGGGGTGGAGTAGAGGCCAGATGCATGAATAGGTAAAGCTTAAGAGATTTTCATCAGAAGGACTGATGCTGATGCTGAAGCTCCAATACTTTGGCCACCTGATGTGAAGAGTCAACTCACTGGAAAAGACCCTGATGCTGGGAAAGACTGAGGGCAGGAGAACAAGGTGGTGACAGAGGAAGAGGTGGCTGGATAGCATTACTGACTCAACGGACATGTGTTTGAGCAAATTCTGGGAGATAGTGAAGAATAAGAAAGCTTAGCACACTGCAGTTCATGGGGCTGCAAAGAGTCGGACACAACTTGGCAACTAAACAATAAATAGATTATTAAGGCAGTGAAACTATTCAATATGATGCCATAAAGGGGAACACAGGATGTTATGCATTTGGCAAAACCCATAAAACTGTACAACACAAAGAATAAGCCCTAATTTAAGCCATGGATCCATTAATTATAATGGATCAGTTTTGGATCACCACTTGTAACAAATGCAGCTTACCAGTGCAGGATGTCAATAATAGGGGAAACTGTGGGTAACAGAATAAGGAGCATATAGAAACTCTCTGTACTTTCTGTTCACTTTTCTATAGACTTATTACTGCTTTTAAGAAATAAGGTCTATTAATAAAAAAAAATCAATTTGACACTGTACCACTAAATAAAGGAGGAAGACTATATAATTATTTCAATATATGCAGAAAAAAGCATCAGACATTTAACATTCTTTTAAAATAAATAAGCATTTTGGCAAATGAGGAAAAGGTATTCTAAAATAGGTTTGCTTTAAAGCTGGTCTGGGGTAGTTCCATGCTTAAATCTGATATGCTTGAACATTTGGTTCTAACACTTGGCCAACATGAAAATAAATTATGCTGGTACTAGTACTTTTAATGTCCTGTTTAAAGTTCACAATTTCCCTGGAAATGCTATACTCTTGTCTCCATTGTTTATCAAAAATGTATTAATTAATGGCTTACACCTTGTTTAACTGATTATACAGCCTGGTTTTAGGTACTTTACCAGTGGAATATAGGAGACCCCTGAGTCAACCTGTACTTTGACTCCAATGAAACTAGGAACGTAAGACTTAGGAATATAATTTGAAAATGAAGCATATTCTGTGAAAAATTCTAGAGGCTGTGCTTGGAAGCTTTCTGATTTTAGAAATCATCTTAAAGATGATTTCTTGCACTTCCATTCTCTTCTTGAATCATATCCTTTATTAAGACTGTAAATGAGTTTATCCTATATAGGTTGTTTCAATTATCTGACTGTTTAATTGCTACAGTTGGCACTATAAGCAGGTTAATTGTAATACACTTGACTCTATAACGCAAGTAATTGCTAAGGCTTGGTTTAGGAAAAAGAAGGATGACAAATGGCAGAATGGAGAATCTGCAAAGCCAGGATGGTTTCCTGACAACCTCCATTTAGAGGCCCTCACTCAATTACTGTGACAACTGAAAGCAAAGAACACTTACCAGTGTGGGAATTGCAGGTGGTAGATCCACAACAGAGAGGAAGCTAAATGGATCTTTAGAAATTTATATGGTACTTCCTTTGCTTTTGGTTGCTTTGGAGAAAACAAAAATAACTGATAAAAATCTAAAGGCTGCCAAGTACTACAACTTACTGCCCATGAATCTGTTGTTTGGTGGATACACGTGACACCAAAGAGAGGTAGGCATATTTTTTAATGACATGTGTGTTGTTTGTTGCTCAGTCATGTCTGACAGTTTGCAGCTCCATGGATTGTAACCCAGAAGGCTCCTCTGCCCATGGAATTCTCCAAGCAAGAATACTAGAGTGGGTTGCCATTTCCTACTTAAAGGGACTTCCCAACCCAGGGATCAAAACTAGGTCTCCTGCATTGCAGGCAGATTCTTTCCTGTCTGAGCCACTAGGGAAGCCCTAATGACGTGTGACCCTCATCCAAGAGGAAGGTTTCCGTTTCTACACACTCTGTCCAGCATTTATTGTTTGTATATTTTTTTATAATGGCCATTCTGACTGGTATGAGGTAATACTTCATTATAGTTTTGATTTGCATTTTTCTAATAATTAGTGATATTGAGCATCAGTTTGTGTGCATTTTTTTTTTTGAATGTGGAACACTTTTTAAAAAGTCTTTAGTGAGCATGTTTCAATATTGCTTCTATGGAGAATGGTATGGAGATTCCTTATAAAACTGAAAACAGAAGTACCATATGATCCTGG
Organism: Bison bison bison; assembly: GCF_000754665.1. Classification (NCBI taxonomy): domain Eukaryota; kingdom Metazoa; phylum Chordata; class Mammalia; order Artiodactyla; family Bovidae; genus Bison; species Bison bison. The sequence continues at coordinate 5,378,764 of NW_011495070.1, read as the reverse complement.
AATTCCATTCCTGGGCCTATATCTGGAGAAAATTCTGACTCGAAAGGATACATGCACCCCAAATGCACTGCAGCACTATTTACAATAGCCTAGACACAGAAGCAACCTAAACATCTACTGACAGAGGAATGGATAAAGAATACATGCTTTAACAGTGAAATATTACTCAGCCAAAAAAAAGAACAAAACAAAGCCATTTGCAACAACATGGCTGGACCTGAAGATTGTCATACTCAGTGAAGTGAGTCAGAGAGATAAAAGCAAATATCATACGGTATTGCTTATACATGGAATCAAAAATAAAGGTTACAAGTGAATTTATTTACAAAACAGAGTTGCAGGTGCATCAGTCAAACGTATGGTTATGGGGGAGGAGGGATAAATTGGAAAACTCGGATTGACATGTGCACACTGCTATAGATAAAACAGATAACTGTGACCTACTCTATAGCACTGGCAACTCTACTCAGTGGGAAAGGAAACTAAAAAAGAGTCAATATTCTTTTGACACTAATTCACTTTCCTGTACACCTGAAATTCTGTGGTGTGTGTGCTCATTGTACATCAACTATACTCCAATAATTTTTTTTTTTAAAGATTAAAGTCACATAAGGCAGAGAGATGTGACAGATGTTGTAGAGTACATCCTTGCTGAGCTTCCACAGAATGGGGCTGAATAATGGGAAAATAGTTACAATTTAAGAAGAAAATAATACAAATTAAATGGATAAAATATTACTCTTGTGACAATTAAACCAGCTAGAATGTTCAGATAATTAAAAATGACATAAAAAGGAGATAGATGGAACAATTATTAAAAATTTAATGGATTACCATAAAAAATAGGTAGTATAGCTACTCTCAACCCCTAATATTGCACAAAGACCACAATGAATTTACTCAGTTTGCTATAGCCTTGATTAATTTTAGTGATAATAACACAAAGGAGGAATCCAGAGTCTCTTCCAAATGGTGCCAGTGAAATGGTATGAATTAAAGAGATGTTATAAGTTGACTGGCTAGATGACTAGGATCTCTTACTACAACCCAAGCAGGGGACCAAAGTCCATTTGCCTTAATGGACTAACAAGGATGAAGAAATTTTACTAGGATTACTGGATACTAGTAAACAAAGTACTGTTATAACTAAACCCACTAAACAAAATTTAAATGTTAAATTTGACTAACAGTTTCTTTTCAATAACTACTTGAAATATTTTTAAGAAAAGAAGAAAATGGGGGCTGGTAGTAGAGGCAGAACCAATGT